>NW_024041205.1:0-11298 GCF_014851395.1 Micropterus salmoides
GCATGAAGTCTAGTCTAGACTTTACCTTTTCATCTCCAACTCTGCTTCCTTCTTCAGGCTGTGGATGGCAGCTTCATGCTCCTCCTTCTGAATGACAAGCTGCTTCTTCAGAGACTCCATGTCAGACAGTTGCTGCATCCGCTGCATCAGCTGCTCCTTCTGCCCCTGCAGCTCCTTAAACTTTGCCACTGAGGGGAGGAGAGGAAATTAAACCTCCTAGGAGAGGATGTTTCCCACACTAGGCTTCACACAAAGTGCTGAGAGAACACATTTAAAGCTTGCTTTTAAAAGACACCAAAGTTGTGGTACATCTTATATCATTAAATAGTTTGTTCCAGAGAGTGGGCCCAAAATAACTGAATGCACCTGCAAAGTTTCGTAGCTGCAATCCCAGATCTCACATATTGAATCAGTTTTAAGTTGGAAGATAAAACAACTAAATACTGTAACAAACACTGTGACTGCCTCACCTTGCATCTCGCTCTCTGAGTTAAGTTTGTTGAACTGGTCCTGTAGCTGCTGTATCTGCTGGCTGTGCTGCAGATTCAGGGCTTTTCGGTGCTGTTCGACAGCCTGCAGCTGACTCTCCAGCCGCTCAGTCAACTCGTCCACCTTTTTCTCTTTTGCAACCAGGGAGCGCTTTAGGTGCTCAGTGGTGTCTTTGTTGTCCTTCTCAAGCACTCTGTACTGAGAGAGGAGGTCCTTGTTCTGTTTCTGCAGCTCATCACATTTAAGCTGACATCTGCAGGATAAAGAGGGACATGACAAATATTAAATGCAAGAATACTACTACTACTACTTTGATTTTTGTTGTAAATACAGTAACATATTTAAAATAAAATGATATCAGAGTTGTAATGTTTTTATCATGTTGAATTTGTGATTGAGCTTGACCTCAGTTACAGTACGTCAATAGTGAGCTGAAATATTGTGATAATTCTAGGAACCAGAATTATCACAATATTTAGAAAATAATTTAGAAAATTTCATGAAATGTTTAATTTTGTAAAATAAAACTTAAATGAGGTATGAGAAAAAGTAAAGGCTTTCCACTACATATCATTTTTATTGAATGAGGGGAAACACAATGTGCAACATAGTGAAACTGATAACTAAAGTCAATTAAATGAACATTTACTTTAACACTTATTCAGTATTTCTCCACAATCTAACACTAAATCTAACGCAAACACACTTCTTACTCCATAAAAGTGAAAGTCGAAGTTGCTTAACAAGCTAAATACTTAAATTATAACTTCTTCTTATCATGTGGTAGCAGTGGCAAGGATGCCTACTTAATACAGCCTAACTATGCTTAAGAAGGCCAAACTGATGCCCATGCTAACATGGCTAACATCCATCAATATTAAAGGGTTAATTAAAGTAGGACTTTTAAACAGTTTAAAAGAGAACAATAGGGAATATATATACATTCTGTTTATAAACAAACAATTAACGTTACAGCTTTAACGTTAATTCAAAAGAGAATAAGGTCTAACGTTACAGTGCGACCGTAACGTTACAGAATGTGTTAGCAAAGGCTTAACTTAACATTACCTTTCCAACTGCTCATCCAGATATTGAATCTGTATTAAATATAAAGACAGCTCTTTGTTGTCCGAACCGATTACGTCCGCCATATTTCTGTATTTGTCTTATAGTGTTTGGCTTTATGTTGTTTATCTCTGCTTTTTCAATCCTTCTTTTCAGGGTATTTGTCAAAGACGATTTCTCAGTAAAATCGACTTCATAAGCTGAACTACGTTGTTGCTAGGGAATGCTGCCTTCAAGGACTGCTCGGAACGGTCCTTACTTTCTAAACAAACTGACAATTCAGAAATAAATATGTATAATACAGTCAGGGTGCGATTTGTAAAAAAAAAACAGCGGGGGGGGGGGGGGGGGGGTCATGAAAATACTGTTAGGTCTGTCTTGCCTCTTCTCCAACTGCTTATGCTGATATCGAATGTGTATAAAATAGCCTATTAATGACTTATCTAGTTTATCCGACATAGTCGTATTTGTCTTTTTCCTGTCTAACTTGCTTTGTGTTGTTTATATCCACTTTTTAAATCCTTCTTGTAGTTATTTTCAAAGAAAGTTAACTAAAACATCCAGCTGAGAAAGCAACGTTAAGCAGGTTGTTGTCAGGGAATGCTGCTTTCAGGGACTGCCCATAAGGTTCTACCCTTATCCAAAAATTAACCTATTAATTAAACTATTACTACTAGTACTATTACTACTGTCACTTATATGTGTATGTGATTTTTTTTATGATTTTACTTGATTGCTCATTAATTTATGGAACACTTCACACTGATATTTGCATTATTACAACAAACATTACGATTATTTTACATTTCTCTGTTGGCCTACTGTGTGTTCTCCTTGCGCAATTGTCGGGATCTGATGGCACCACTTTCACCCTGACAAATCAATGAAAAAAAGGTGGAAACACTGCAAAATGTGCTTTATCTTTAAATATTAGTGGTAGTTAGGTAAAAGACCTGACCTCAGAATCATAGACTGTATATTATCCAAACATTACTGCGTGGATAACAAAACAGTATATCACTATGACGACAATTACAGACACATATACAGAAAGAGTCCTCTTGCTGGTTCTGGGAATGCTCACCAATGAAATGTCCTGCTGCAGATCTCCACCTTTGTCCTCCTGGTCCTCAGACTGGGCCGGTGTTCTGCTGGCCAGACTTACCTTTCTTTTTCCGTGTCGTCCTGTTCGTGTGGCGCAGCAGCAGCTCCGTTAGCTTCTGGCCTGTCGCCTGACTGAGCAACCTCTACTGCATCAGTGTTTTCAGCTTCTTTTCAGACCACTCAAGAGAGCAACTCAACCATCCAGAACGGCACACTGGTGGTGACCTTACAGACCTCCTCCGTGATCTTCACCCCATTCTTCTACCTCCATTTTGTCTGGGTCGACTTCAGCGTTTACATCATCTTCATGTGCTACTTCGCCCTTGACCATCTTGTGTCAGACATCACTGAGGCTTGTTGTCTACCTCTGCAAACAAACCTTGTCCATGCAGAAGAAGCAGTGAGGCTCTCACCCTGCAGAGTTGTAGCTTCTCATCTGCAGGCTATTGATGGCTCTGGCTTTACCTCACCACACTGCTCACCATCTCCATCTACTATTTCCATGCAATCTTTGCTTCTGGTGTGTGCAACATATTCTTCCTTGGCTTGTTGTTTTATTGCGTGGTCCAACAAAAACCTAAGACAGAAGCTCAGAGTGCTGTTATGCAGGGGAAAGAACAAAAACACACTGGACAGAATAACTGAAGATAAGCAAGTAACAGCCACTGTTTGACCTAAGTTTGACTGAACATATATGCAGCATCTCAGGTAATTATTCTCAAACTGAATTATGTATAAATCTTGTTCTCAAATTATGTAAAAAAGGATTATATTTATGTCACACTGAATAAAGTGGACCAAGTTGCGAAGCAGTCCATTGAGTCTTACTTTACTCACGTCCCAAAAGTAATCTTAAATCAGTAACTATCAAGTTCATAGTTAAGGCTAAGGGTAACTAGCTGGTTTGTGGACTGCAACATTTTTTATCTTATAAAGCACCAAGTCGGATACATCAGAACTAGCTTTCTGTTAAAATAGACCTTTTCCTGTCCGGTGTAAATATGAACATGGCTTTTATTTAATTTACGTAGGTGTTTCAGTAGTTCCAGACTTCCTATGTCTCAACCTTTTTTCAATGATCTTCCTGTGTCAACAGAAACATTACTATGAAATGGCCGTAAGCATGGATGAGATGTATGAAGCTGTAGGCCTACATGTTGTTGTAAGTCAACAACATGTCAAGTCAATTTTCTTTAAATAGACATATTTCGTTTTTAAGTTAGGTTAGGTAACTGCCTCCAGCAACCTCTACCACAGCTTCTGTGTTGACAAGCAACACAGTTCCACATTTTTGTAGAAATTAATTATTTAACTTGCAATTCATTGTTGAGATCTTGAACCTTTAACTTTTTGTTGCATTCTTACTCCCCCAGACTGGGGGCGTAACATCAGGACACTTTTAACATAAAAAGTGCTATCTTTAACTGCAACTAACCATCGCAACAGCACTAAGGCAATGGTATAACAGCCAAAGTTCCCTCTCACGTGTCCTGAAATGAGACAGTAATGCATTAGACAGTCAGTGGATCTTTCATACGTTTTTATTCATCTTCACCTTCTTCTAAATCTAGTATTTTCTTACTTATCACATACATAATATGCCAATACTGTTATTAAAAATCTGACATCAGCAGGTCATTGTAAATATAATGCTGGTAACTCAAACCAGTAAAATGTGCGTGTGTGTGTGCATGTCTTCAAAGCAGTGGGGCCATTTTGTTGCAGTTCCTACTGATCACCTACAGAGGTCCATAAATGCCATGGGTTTCTTATCACTTTGAAGTTCACGTAAGTTCATGTTTGAATCTGGAAGTCAAACCTGCTGGTGAAGGTTTGTTTACCGAGGAGACGATTCTGTCTGCCAAAATACATTACTGATCTCATTCCTCTCAGGTAACTAACAACTAAACAGGAGCGTTCAGTCTTTATGCACCATCTGTAACTGAAACTCAGTTCTTTTAAATCAAGGCTGAAATTTTTTTTTTGAGACTTTTGAATAATATCTTTTTTTTTTTATAATACCAATTTTATTTTCTGTTTACATTTTCAATATAAATATCAATGATGTAAATGTCTGCATTTTTCTATCTTCGCTGCTGACAACCCTGATGTGTATAAATATATAGCTATGCTCTTTAGTATACTTTGACAAAAATGTTAATATAATTTAACTACAAGTAACACCTTTGACTCATATTTTGTATATTTAAATCATTTTTCAAAATTAAAAAAGCCTACAAAAGCACACTTCATGCACAAGAGAATGCCTGATAGAATAAAGTTTATGGACTGTTAACCTATTAAAGAAAAAAAGTATGAGATAGAAACCACTGAACTAATAAATTAACAATGTGTTTCCTGCTTGGCTGTTAAAGTTTGGATCTTGCAAAAAAAACCACACATCTCCTCCATTCTCCCTGTGAGTTTCAGAATAGTTTTTAAAGATGCTGTGAGGCATGATCAGGGTCCCACTTTCTGTTCATTGTGAAATATTGATCTGCTCTTACACAACATCCTCAGTCACCAGTGTCTACAAATGACACATGTAGATTTTAGTACATCAGTAAGGTAGAGTATGTTTGGATGTGTGGCAGTTTCTGTTGAGAACAACACAAAAAAACATGCCTGCCATGGGAGAGAGGATCTCCGAGAGCGACTGACTGCAGGGTGAAGGATTGTTAGTGGGATTCAGGAGTTATGCAAAGTGTTTCTCGCCAAATCACTGAGGTGACCCTCTTGTCCACCGGGGTCAACTCCAACGTAGGGGAGTGTGAGTGTCCCCACACCCTACGGGCGCCTTACACCCCACCCAGCCTCTGCAACCCTGGTCTGGTCCCTGACCTTCACTGCCACCCGTGTGGCAGCGCACCCGACCCCCGCAGTACCTCTCATGGGTGATGGGTGCATAGGATTGTGTTGCGCTAGGCTCCAGATAACACAGCCCTCAGGGACAGACTCATGAGGCTGGTGGAAAGGTTCTTCTTTAAAAGATTTGGGTAAAGTGTTTTTTGTTTTTTCAAAGTCGACAAAGCCATGTAAGGTGTACTCAGAGCCCAAGGACTCAAACACACAGGTTCTTGCAGTGTCTCCTGTGCATCTACTGTCCTCTGTGCTCTGCTTAAAATAAGTCCTGTTCTGTCTTGTCCTGGGCGTCCGCACCTGTTGCTCATTGTCAATTTGGTAATGTCAGCAGAGGTGTGTGGCATTTAGTCATGCCAGTCCGTAAAATATGACTTAAAAATCACACACGTGAATTAAAACACACCAACAGTTAATACAAACATAGCATGCCAAATTACACCACTCCACATGCAATATTAAATAAAAACACAGCACACCAATAAAACATTCTAAAAACAAAACACACCACAGGACTAAAATCAGCAGCCATTTTCTGGCCGTGTGACACAGAAACCTCTCCACCACAATAAGGTGATGGTTAAGGAGAGGAACATTGAGCATGAAAAGCCTGGTTATTGATATTCCTGTATGTGATCATAAGAGTCCAGGTTTTGTCTGCCTGCAAGTGTTTCTGGATTTAGTCACTCTGATCTGCACAATCTAACTAAGAGTGTTCAGAAACTTGGGTGAGGTGTTTACATACCACTGTATCCTGGTTTGTGCTCCAGGCAACATATCCAAGTTTCTGCAACCAGGATACAATGTTTACATGCGCAACAGATCACAGGGATAATCCAAAAACCTGATCATAACCAGGATACTATGTGCATGTAACACACTCACTTTAGTGTTGCAAATTCCAGTGAAAATGTAATTAAACTCTGTGCAACTAGCTCACGTATACTGAACTTGAGTCAGTTGCCTGCTTGTCCAGCTGGTAATCCAGCCTTACATGTAACTTCTGTGGCTGTTTCAGAATTGTCACTAATCCATGTAAAAGTCAAAGGCAAGAAGACTCACTGCTTTAGTCTTGGATGAAGACTGCAGCTGCCACCAAAACAGGAAAAATACATAAGATGTTAATAACATACAAATTTGATATGTAGGATAATCAATTGACCAAGTTCTTTGTCAGTGAAAAATGCCAAACAGTCTCTGGTTGCAGCTTTTCTTTTCCTCTTTTTTCTATTATTGTAGTTTGCAAGTACTCTGGGAAATTGTGATACAGTCGTCACAATTTTTTGACAATTCAATTAATTGATTAATCAAAAGTAATAATGGTCAGGTTCATAAGTCACTTACACATGGAAATATTCATCCTGTGTAAATGAAATTTACACAGAAATAGCTTAAGACATGCACTAGATGTCAGTGTTGTCTGAACTACGCTCACAAGAAGGCTATGCATCACAGTCCATAGTGCAGATGAACATACTGAGTAAAAGTTTTGATTATCTGTCGATGATGTAAACATTTGAGACCATGTCTGGTTTGGAAACAAACCCAAATTTCTGGTACAGAATTTTCACTGATTTTCTTGGAGATAAGATCTTCTTGTTCTCAGCAGGACAAAGCAGATCACAACCGAGAAAACAAGGCAGTATCACAGCCTGGTACGGGCCTGTAACTGGTTCCTCGCACCATCAGAACACCTCTTCCCACCCTAGGACACTTCCATCAGCAGGGTGAGGATGATGTCAGTTACTTATTTAAATTAATTGTTATTATTCAAGCTCTCGTTTCGGCTGTGCTGTTTCTTGTTTTTATTTTTCATTTTCTCTTAGTTGTCTTACTATGTCAGCTGTTTATTGCTTTTCTCCTCCCCAAGCCCTCCTCTCTGTTCTATTGCAGGTTTCATTGCTTTCTGCAATTGGTGTTGTACCTTGGGGTTCCCTCTGTATTCCCTGTTGTCCCCATCTTCCATTCCCCTTCTCTTACAGGTGTTGTCTCTGTGCTGTCTGTTTGTGCCCCCCCATCCCCATGTCTGCCCCCCTGTCCGGCCCGGTGACAAATCAATACATAATTAAATAAATAATAAAACAGACAAGGGAGTATATTAATACTCTCTTGTTAGTAGTAGTAAAATCTGTCTGGCACAATATGGTATCCAGCTCATCATACTCTATACCAGGCTGCTGGGCAGGACAGGTGTAAACCAAACAATAAAATAAAATAAAAAATAAACTAAGCAATTTTTCTTTGAGCACAAAATTAAGCTATTTGTCACAAAATATTTTATATTAACACATTGTTTTCTATTATGTAGATACAAACTAAACCATAATAATGCATTTTGAGATAAGCCAATTGCATACAGCTTATCTAAAAGTAGATAGTGATCCACCAAATCAAAAGATTTTTTGCAATCAATAAAAATAGCCCCTGTAAGATTACCAGTATCAGATTCTTGAAACACATCATTAGTAAGTTTTAAAAGAGCAGTAGTTGTTGAACGATTAGGTCTAAAACCGGACTGAAATGGTGAAAGGATATTATTGGTCTCAAGATAGTGTGATAACATTAAATATTATTTTCTCAAATACTTTAGCAATAGAACAAATTGTTGATATAGGTCTGTAATTATTAGGATCAAGACAATTACCACCTTTGTAGAGTGGAGTAGTGCGTGAATATTTCCAGATCGCTGGTAACTCAGAAGTAGACAAGGACATTTTAAACAGGTCAGCTAGTGGAAACATGAGAAGCTAATTTAATATATCTGGATTCGATCGCATCAAGTCCTGCAACGCTGCTCGAACTTAGTTGTTTGATAGCATTTAAAACATTAGTAGCTATTATTTTTGTAAAGGAAAAGGTACTGTGACAAGGTGAAATGTTCTTAAAACTTTCAGTATAAGAAGCATTCAGTATTGAGTCAGAGCAGACAGAAAAAAAAGGTTAGAGAACACTTGGGCAATAGATAGAGTCAGAGATTATTATATTGCCATCTTTTAATTGATTAATGGGACTTTTGTCTGAAGTGTGTATTATGGTTTTTAAACTGTTCATCAATTGTTAAGGATTTTTAATATTATTAGAGAGACATTCTTTATAACAATTAGATTTTGCATTGCAGGTCATTGTCTTTCTTTCAATATTTCTGAGTTGCCTGTGTGATTCCCAGTCATAATTTTTCTTTGACGATATAGCCCAAGCCTTGTCCCTCTGCTTAAATAGACTTATAAGTTCTGTACTTATCCATGGCAGGTGTCTTCCGTTCACCTTTGATATTTCCCAGGGAGCGTGTGTGTCGATGACTTGAGTGAACTCAGAATGTAAAGAATCCCGGGCATCCTTAACATTGGGTATTAATTGGAACCTATCCCAATTAATAGAAATCACATCATTAATAAATAGATCTATATTAATTTTCTTAATTTGTCTAATGTTTATTAATTTTGGTGGAGATTTGGGGAATTCTAATCTTCCATATACAATAAATAGCTGAGTAGTCACTGAGGCAATCAGACAAAACACCCATTTTAGTAAATCTGTCAGGGTGAGTAGTGGATTGGTATCCAATCGAGTAGAGATTGACATGTTGGGGTAATTTGAGTAGGTTCCATTATAAGATTTGAGTTTCATCTTTTGTTCATATTTTATTGCATGATTATTTTGTTAGCACATCAAATCATGTTTACAGCACAGTTTTCTAAACATTTTAATACCTGGAAGCTGGTTAAATGCTTTCTCAGTACTTCATGACAAACCTGCACAGGAATGTGCTAATAAAATAACCACACAACCATGAAATTAAAAACAAATGAAGATCCTTTTTGACACCAATGTCATTCGAATTTGTACACAGAAACGTTTTCAGATGAAAAGCTTCTGAAATTTTGGTTTGAGCTTCTCCAGATCGCCGCTGTTCTGTATCTTCTGCGACATGCTGCTCATCTTCATGATCAGCTCATGAGCTTCATCAAACAACTTTTCACCGACCTCCTTCTTCACTCGCTCTCTCCAGGCGATCAGCTTCGGCCGGCCTTGAAATACATCCAGGCCACTTCCAACAGGCTGCAAAACACACAGCAAAACCTAGATGTTCAAGTTATTTTTTTTAAAGATAATACTGCAATTACATGAAATTAAAATACAATCATATACGAAAAGTCTAAAATGGGTTAGGATCCTTCGTGGGGTCACTGAAGATGGATAATCTTCTGAGACTTATAGACTGATATTCATCAGATATATTTTTCATATAAATGCAACTAAAATTGCACTTAAATATATCACCATAATCCATTTTGAGCTCCAGAAGCAATAGTACTTTAGGATTGTACCTGTCCTTAAATAATGGCCCTATTTTTCATACTTTGAATTTCTAGTTTTTAAAATAACAAAATTCAGGGTGTCTGGTGGCCTAGTGGTAAAGGCGTGTATCATGGGACCACAGTGCCCAGAGTTTGGTTTTGGCTGGGGAGCTTTGCCACATGTCATACAATTAGGAATTGTATGCTTTGCTTATTTCATAATCAATTAATTAAACAGATGTATCCGTATGGGTTAAAAGAAAAGAAGGAGATGAGACCAGACAGAAAGGGATGGGAGAGGTGCCGAATGCAAGCGTGAAAAAGAGGAGATGGGTTGTGTGGGTATTAATGGAAATCCCGGGAGTGATGTGATTTGTGTGGTAATGGATAGGAGAAATGCCTGACGAGAGATTACTTGGCGGAAGTGGAACCAGAATCGAAAGGCCACTGGTCCTGACTCGGAGGTGGTTTTTATCGATTTGGTTGCTTTAAGGAGAAGGCAATGTTGTTTGAGGAATAAGTCTGAATTGTGGGTATGATGCTGAAAGTCAAGGCGAAGGGAAGATGTAGTGAAGTGAAACCAAAGCGGGTGTGAATGTAGCTTCTAAGGTTCGAGACAATTGAGTAATGCTGTTACTGGCGCAGATGGTGCGGATGCAGATAAACCGCATGTCTGCTGAGAGAGGAAGGTGGCGGGGGGTCTTGAGATGGCTCTTGACCTTGAAGACCTCTAAGAAGTAAGGTTATCTGAAAAATGGTAAGAGGCCAGGATCACAGGTTAGAAGTTTGGAAAGGAAGCTAGTAGCGTTAAGATGAACTTGGATGGAGTGCATTTGATAGTCATCATGGACTGGGCGTAGCTGATAAAACGAGACACAGTGAAGAGATTAAATGATTAAGTTGTACTAGTTGTGACTGTGGTTCAAGCTCTTCAAGCTGGCCTGTAACACGAGAGAGGGCTATGCTGTTGATGGTAGAGTTTCAAGGACCATTCTGCAGCGGACCATTATATCCTTATAAACCCCCCAAAAAACCCTGCAGGATGAGTGGCAGCAGTTCGAGCTATTTGCTTGTGTCCCTCGAAATGCCGCTTGAAACACTTGCAAACAAGAGTGAGCAGTGAGTGAGCAGTGGAGGGCTCTGGCATCCTGGTGCCGAAAGCCCCTTTTGTTCAAAACGACCGTTGGCTTAAAATGGCTTTAACGCGAAACGACTGTTGGCTCGAAGGTCTGTTTGCATGAACAACTTTAGTTTGAAGTGACTTCACTTGAAACAAATTAAAGCTCGAAACGACTTTAGCTCGAAACACTTGTTCACTTCAAAAGACTGTTTGCTCGAACCAAAGTTATTGGTTTGAAACAACTTCTCAGATGAAATTGACTGTTAGGGCAATGTTTGCTCAAAAACAACTGTTTGCTCAAAACGACTGTTAACTTGACATGAGTTTGAAGCGATGGTCAGCTCGACGTGAACTTGATTATTT
>NW_024041206.1:0-38059 GCF_014851395.1 Micropterus salmoides
TGAGAATCTGCAGAGCTACAGTCTCTATTCATTCAACTTGCACTGTTAAATTTCCAGCTAAACTGAGGCTTTTTGAAGAGCCTTTTTTCTCTCTCTCTCGCCTGTCTTGTGAGTTTTGCGTGCACGCCATGCTGGCGACAACTACATGCATGTCGCGGTTCCTCATAGGTCTATTTTAAAGTAGCCAGCTATTTAAAAACGAAATAATATTCTTTGTGTGTTCATCAATGGATAAATTACCCGAAAGTCCGCGAGGTGCGGACAACTCAACACAACACCAATGAAGCTGGGGCTCCGTCTCTTCAGCAAGTGTTCCTCTTACGACACCCACACACACACGCTACGCCTACACATGCGCACTGACAACCCAGGGTAGAGTTAAAATTTTGGATTTATTCAGCACTTTAAAAACATTGATTGAAAGTTTTATTCTTTTTAAATGTTTATTTACAGCATTAAATGTTGAAATGTATATTGTAATAGGCTGTATATTAACTTATTGGGAGAAACTGGTAGTTCTATGTAAATCAGACGTTGAGCACCCCATATCGCCAAAATGGCATGATCGTCATTTCACTGTCAGAAGCTTCGACAGTATATTGACAGTCGAATCAGGCTCAGTCCATCGCAGCATCGAATCTTCAACTTTTGGGGGTCCGCCCTAATATATTGTATGTGTGGTATGTTTTAATTGTATTTCTCCATTCACCAGGATCAGCTGTATTTGTCAATGAATGTTCATGTTCACAAATGTGTGAATATTTAGTACAATCTGTACTGAGTTACTGAGAAGCTCTTCTGTGTTAAAATTGTGTAGATATGGCTCAAGACCTTAAAATGCCCTCCGCCTCCATTCCTTAACACCACCTCAACTTATTGCATGTTGATTTAATTTGTAATGTATTCTCGCAGTTGTTTATTCACAAAGCTCAATCTGCAGCTAGCAGTGATTGGAAATCTTTGCGAATCATCTAGCTTTGCTGCCATCTCCTCCTATAGTCCACTAGAGCAAGAGATCCATGTCCTCATTCTCTGAGCTGAACGCCCCACCTACCATCTTTGTCAGCCTTCATCTGTGAAGAACGGAGCTGTGCCATTTTGCAGCTAAATGAGACTAAAATAGCGCCCAAGGTATTTGAGTAGAGGAGGAAAAGCATTGCTCTCGTATTGAAGCGCACATGAGTATAGCCCTTCCAATCACTTGGGATGACGCACGACCCACTGTGCTGTGTTTTCTTATATTTTCTTCCCTCTTCCCTCTCTAATGGCTATTTCAGAGCAAGGAGCTGGAAGGTATAGGTGTATATATGTGTGGTGTTGTGTAGGAGTGAGTGAGTGGGATGCACTGATATTGAAAAGGTCCAGTGTCCACTAAGAACAGCTATTGTCCTCTCTTCAGTGACAGTGGTCCTTTTCAGTTTGTTTAACCTTAAGGGTGTTTGCACCAACATTGGACCCCTGAACACGATCGGAAGACCATAACACAAAACATAGAAGTAATTCTTAAGAGCCATGGTACCACAGCAGATATCCCTGTGTTTATTTGTTCATGATAGATATTCAGTCCCGGTCCTTCTACAGTACTCCTGATTTATTCATGGCTGTCCTCCTCTAGTTTGTTTTAGCCTGAAGAGTCCTTATAGTGGAACGCGGAGCAGCAAAACCTACATGCTGTTTTTCTCTCGTTTAGCCAGACCGTTCTCCTCACTTTGTTTTCCCTGCACTAGCAGTCTGAATTTTGTAGAAAAAGGATAGATTTTATGAGCGACCGTGAGCCCATGATGCAGCGATGGCCATGATTATCCTTTAAAAAGAGCCCTGCTGGAAATTGGATTTAATTGCACAGGGTGGTAGGCCTCATCACAGGCTTCTTGCAGTTTTCCAAACATAGACATAATGGTGTTCTGCGATGGCTGGACAGCTAGTTTTGCTTTTGTTGTTGCCAGTTATAGGAGGATTTTGAAAGAACTAACACATTGCACGCAGAAAGGGATGGACCCAACCAAAAATGTTCAACCGTTGACCACCACCAACCCTGACCCTGAGAAATCAAGTATTTTATACCCCACTGACCAATGGAGAAACATTTATCATGTATTTAAGTTGGTATGTAAATCATTTCTAGTTTCACAGCAGATTACTGTGTTTGGTTGGTTTGGTGTTCTTATCCAAACTCAAAATATCAGTGCTTGTCCTGATCTTTGCATTTCTTTTTTTCTTTTTCTCCTCCATCTGGTTGTGCTGTCTCCAGCTAAATACCCTGAGGGGCTCCATCCTGGAAGATGCAGTACCTTCCACATCCAAGCATGGTCTAGCTCAGGCCTGCCCCTCAAAGAGGGCTGGAGTACCTGGTACCTGAGCTAAATGTCCACTGCCTGCGCCTGGCACTCAATACACCTAAGGTCACTGAGCACTGATGAAGCTGGATGAACAGGGGTAAGACAGCACAGTGAGGCAATTGAGTTGGGCTGGGTGACTTTGATTAATCCTTGATTCCTCCCCTGATTGTTCATATTGGACAATTTTATATTTTTTTTACTGCTGTCCATGATCCATTCAGCATAATTTTTAACTAAAGACATGAGTTTCCCAGACATTCTGTACTATGCACAGCAAATAATTTTCATTTGTGTTTTATGAATCATTTTATGGTAGGTGTTTATTTTTTTCAAAGGAGGATGTCTCATTGTGAGCTGAATTATTTATTATTAATTTAATTTTTTATTTTTGCTTCTTGAAATCAGCAAAAGCTGAACCTCTGAAATGTCAACATTATTTCTCTGGATTATGGCATCTGTAACACGGCAGAAGCACCCAGTGTGGTTATTCTTAAAATGCCAATATGAGCTAACCCTAAAATGTCAACATGGTTACTCTGACACTTGTGTCTTGCCTTCTCATTGCAACAATCTCGGTTCTCTCCACAGTTGAGTTTCCAGCGGAAAGTGGGGGGATGTACTGCATGGCAGGCCAGAGTGAGAGGAAATGTACAACAATGAATCAGCTGGTCCTGCACTTGAGAGTTCCTCATCTGCTGGGGAGAGGGTTCGACTCAAAGGCTTCACCAAGTACCGGGCCCAGCTGGACACCAAGAGTATGTGTATTCACAGAAACTACAAGTTGTCCTACAAGTACAGTGGAAAAAAACTTCAGATGGTGTTACTGACACTGAAACTAACATAGTCCCCAGCAGCAGGGTAAAATTGTCATTGATTAGAGGATCTTGTGTTCACTTGCCTGGCAAGCATTTGATGGATGGTAGCATGCATGATGTGGTCAACCCTCTGACATGTTCATGTTCAGCATGTTCAATGCATGGACATGCAATTTGATATTCATATTAATTGGTAATTGTTTGGGACTGATATCAGAAAGATCTTACTGTAATATGTAAAGATGATATGTAAAAGTATTATGTGACCAGCATGAGAAGATTTGGCACATGTTACAGCAGCGAATAGTATCAGCCCAGAGCGCCACTCCCTTTCTGACCACCCTCTTTATGGAGAACATATGGCTTCTGAAGTCAAAGACTCCCTCATAATTGGTGTTGTTTAGACACAGATTTAGATCTCATCCTAATGGTTGAAGCCACTGTGAGTAAAGCAGGTAAATGGGTCATCCCGTCTTGTGTGCAAAGAGCAGACCATATATACACTTCCACACAGTCTGCAGTACTACTTATTTCTCAGATAATCTAAAATCACTTTTAACATAGGATAGGACATGCAATGTGAGGACTAAAATGAAACCCTAGACTGAAATTAATTATGTAAGGACAAAGAATAAAGAATTGGCTTTATTTTCACTACTTGGGGCGGCTGTACCTCAGTCTGCCTCTGGCTTCCTTTCAGTGAATCTTCTGTTTCCTCTCTATGCACTGCCTCCAAACACAAAAGTTCCTGTAATTTCAGACATGTGACATATGGCCTTTGGTGTCAGATCATTCTGTTGGGGAAACTGACCCACTTCTTCTCCTCCTTTGACCTGACCACCTCTGCTTTCTCTATAGACAAGATTGATGTCTACATGACATCTGCTTTCTAAGCCTGTGTTTGATATTTAATTCCATACTATCCTTAGATCAATGAAGTCATCCACCATAATGCTACGGGAGACAAAAATCTGCCATTCACTTTTTGCAGGACATCTTATACAACCTTCAGTATCCTCTATTAATTAAATACAGCCATGCAAAGCTCTCCCTATAGAAAGAGTGTAATTAATTGAGGTAATCTAGCTTTGTTAAGTATGCCCTTTTAAACACGTTGTGACAGTTTTGTTCTCTGAATAGAGCACATCGATTGACTGTGGAGGTGGTTATTAACATGCAGTGGCTCTCTATGGCCAAAGCCCATTAAGAGCTCAGGGAACATGGGTCATCTCCTAAGCATTCCAGCAGTGGAAAATGGGGAACTAAAGATGATGTTTGGTATTGTTCATAAAATGCTCTTTATAATTGAGGGAATTAATAAATACTGTATATTTTGAATTAGAAAAACATTCAGTTGACTGCTGTCTCTGTCATATCCCGGACTATGTTATACACACTTCTCTATATCTAATAGCAATAGTTGTTTATGGAAATAGATGCTTAGGGTTATAAAATGTCTAGGTAGGAAGATTTAAGTTTAAATAAATATTTATAGTTTTTTTTTTCTTCAAATTTTGTGTCAGATGTCAGGCATAAAACTAAACTAAATAATAGGTAATTGTGAAGCTACAGTTATAAAATGCTTTCATGCATCAATATTCTTACCAAGAATTCGTACTTGAGAATAAAAATGCCAAAGTGGCCAAAGATCGGGTCCTATTGAAGGACTGTGTTATAATGAAAACTATTGTAGTTTTTTATCCGTACTCCTAAGCATGTTCAATTCACATGTAATTGTATCCCCCTTCAGCTGACTCGACGGGCACCCACTCCATGTATACAACTTACAAGGATTATGAGATCATGTTCCATGTGTCTACCATGCTGCCCTACACACCCAACAATAAGCAACAGGTAAGTTTATTATGGGGCGTTCAGTTCCAACACATTGAAGTGTTTATGTCTACAAGCAAGTTGCAGCTTTTTAGTTATAAAAAAAGTAAGAGTTTACATTATCAAATGGTCATTTCACTCATTTTTGCACTTTAAGTACTAATTATGTAGACATAATGCAATAGAAAATTATTAAACTCACTTGACGCTCTAAGCTTTATTTTCTAGGTATCTAATTTATTACAACTCGGGATCTAACGCTAGTTTCTCCTACTGTCTTTCTGCTTTTCCAGTTACTGCGGAAGCGGCATATTGGGAATGATATCACGATTGTGTTCCAGGAACCCGGGGCACTCCCCTTCACCCCCAAAACATTCGCTCACACTTCCAGCATGTCTTTGTGATTGTGCGAGCTCATAACCCATGTTCCGAGAACAGCTCCTACAGGTGATATTTCTTTTTTCTTCAAGAAAGTGTTGTATTATGGGTTGTTTGTCGCCCCAGACAGAGTTCTCAAAAGTGTCAAGTCAGTCTTATTTAACCTACTTATTGGTTCAGGGGAATATCTGTTGGCTTATATTACATGAAAGATATGCAGTGTGGCTGGACATTGTGGTAGATGGTGATCTTAAAAAGCCAATACTTCAGTCCACAAGTTTGGCAGGAGAGTGTGTGAGTATTTGACTGAAAAACAGAATGAAGAAATGCCTATTACCAGAACAGCTGGAGGCTTTGGAAGTCACTAAACAGCTGAATTTAGTGGTCTTATTTTTTTGTGAGGTGTTAAAATGGAATTAGAAAGCCAAGTAGAGTAGTAGATCATTTTATGGTATTTTAATTACCAGCATTGTTACCAGTGTTTTGAATGGTTTATCCAAACAAATTGTTGTACAATAGTGATCATTTTATAATTTGTCATCTCATACTAAAGCCAATGCAGTAGATGCATTTTGAAAAGTCTGCATAGATATTGGGCCTTTTTAAAAAATGCATTGTTGCATGTTTTACCAAAATATGCCCCGTTACTTTTCCTCATGAATCACTTTCCATCACTGTGGAACAATGAGGCTCTTATCTGTTGACTTAACGTACATCTCCATTGCCTTTGGCTAGGCTGTGAGTTGAGAGCCCTCTCTACAGCTCACAATTTATTACCATATTGTCAGAGATGCGTTATATGAAATACAAAGTGCCAGTCATTTTTAAGAAATAATGAACTTTCTGCCTTTCCTCTATTTTTAGTTAGTTAAACTACATTTCATTCTCTGTTATTCCCCCTCGCTCTCTCTTTCTATCTAGTCTTCTGTCATTGTCTCTTATCTTGCTCTCTATGACTCCTCCTCCCTCTGCCACTAATGGCTGTTTTAATTGCTGTCTGAGCACATTGTGTGAGGTGTTAATTGTCCCTCATGGGGTACTTCGTTACTGAGCAACAATGCACACACGAACAAAGCCCCAGCAATAGAGTGAATTTAGAGCAAATAACGTTTACATACAATTCCTTCATTTGTGAATCAAGTTTCTGAAGTGAAAACTAATTTCACACACACACTAGAGGTGAAACATCAGGTTCCAGAAGTAAATTATGATTCATAGACATCACAGGGAATTTGACTGTATCATAATGTTTTAAGTAAGGATGCTTTGAAGCTTTGCTTCCTCCAGGTCCAGAGGACTTTCACACCACAGTGCAGGGAAATATCACACTTCATTATTCTGTTTGCTATAGCATAGCTCTGTCCTCTAAAGCAGTAGTTCCTAAACTTTTTTGTGACCTAAACTCATGTATACCGAGATAAGAGAGCCACATCACACACATACAGTATAATGCTGGGACACGCAATGTCACAGTGAATGTGCTATCGGACACTGATGGAAATCTGTCTTCCACACCAGAGCCAAAACCTGTCCGTTAGTAAGCCAAGAAGTGTCCAGTGTGATTTTTGTTCAGTTGGTTGGCTCAGATTTAGTCATCTCAGACTTATTCAAAGATATAGCAGCACTGCGAAGAGAGATACTGTACGTTTGACCAAAATGATGGTGCTTTTTCCTGAAGGAATATATTGGCATTGTGTTGTTATCAACAAATACTTAACACATGTTGAAAAGTAAATGTCAAGATTCATTTTCCAGAAAAAGCAATGCAATAATTCACAAAAGACTTCAGGGCTGAGTTCCGCAGTTAGAGACTAATACTAGACTAGACAAACGCGCATCACACAGTATGAGGTAATAGTGACTGTATGACGAGGGTGTGAAAAAGAACTCGCTTCATTACACGGTTTGATTTTAGTCAGATTATCATTTTGTGTTATGACCATCCAAAACGTAAATAATATCTTTCAGATTAGAATACACAGCATATATTTTCCTGAATTAATTCCCTAATCTTTTACTTCTGTTCTGATGTCTAGAGCACGTATTTCATGTGCTCTACCAAAAAAGCCACTACTCAAACCTTTAACTGCTTTAATGACTAGTTGTCACAAGTAGACAAAATATGTTAAATGTACCTTCTCCACATCCACCACACTCATACAGTACACCTCTGAGCCACCCACCCCAATAGGTATTGACATGTTCTTTTTCTTGCCCTGGCTCAGTGGGCAGCAGGTCGTGGATACTGGAAGAGCAGAGCTACCCACACACTGGATATTTAAAACCACAAATCACTGAAACCACAGGAATGTGCTCTTTCATTTCTACTGCCAAACCTCCTGCCATGCGGATCACACAGCAGCCACATAGCCCAGCAATTCTTATAGCACAACATTCTCCTTTCCCTCTCTTTCTGGCTCTCTCACCCTCTTTTCTCATTCGATCTCTCTCTTTTTTTTTTTTTCTCATTCAGTTTTTTATGCTCTGTCTGTTCTCTGGCTTGTATACCTCTACATCTACCTCACTCCCACTTCTCTGTCCTGCATGAGTCACAGGTCTTTGGTTGACTGACTCACAGGTGTTTGAGATCAGTCCAAGTGCTTTTAGAGCTCCACTTTAATGTTTGATGTTTTGTAGTGATGGAGAAGAATAGGAATAAAAGGTCACGTTTTATTTTAGTCATTGTTCAGCCTGCTTATAACCACTTTAGCTGCTCCTCTCTGAAATACCCTGCATGATAATTTTTCATGCACAGAAAAGCAGATGAATTGATTTAGATTGTCATTTTCTTTATGTATGGGATGTCAGTTTAAAAATGCTAATTTGTATATGCTAGTAACAAGAAGCAAGTAAAAAGAATGATGCAAGGTGATTGCTAGCTAAAAGGACAATTATGGATTATTTTTTAATCTTAATGTTTTATTGACATCATGCCAATAGATTATTTTCAAAATGTTATTTACTATACTTTGATGTAGTATTCTCTACTGTCCAATGCAGTTTAACTAGACCAGTGATGATAAGGTGAACTAAAAGCACCAAACATGATTGCATGCTGCAATGACACCTGCTTATATCTGATTTTCAAATTATCAATAGTCTTAAACTTCATTGCAGTATGTTGCCAAATTAAGTAGCATTTTAAGCTGGCATTTACTGTTTTATGGGGCACTTGGGTTAGTAAACAGGGAAGTTTATGTTAGTATGTATGTATGACCTTCCACCTACACACATTACCTTCTTCCTTACATCGTTTTTTAGAGTTTGTTACACATTACCATGTGGGAAATGCAAGCACCATTTTCACATACTAGCAACTACTGAGGGTATTCCCTAGTTATTTATCAACACTGTGCCATAAAAGGCTGGTGTTCACTCCAAGGTAATTTAAACAGAAAAAAAGTTTCTTCTCTTACCACTGTCTGTCACAAAGAAAGAAAGGTGGGAAATGAGGTGTCAACAATTTGACTGTTAGTATAATTGAACACCATGTGTGTCCGGTGAGGACTGGGTGTCTCTGAAGTATGTTTAGACTTATGTGGGTGGCATATTGACTTAAGTTGCTTATTAGACAAAGTGATTAATCCTGGTCAACATGTGTGCTGATGCATGTCAGCAGGGAGGCATGTGGGATGAGTGCTCTGACTTACAGTGCTGCTCTTGTCAGCTGGTAATTATCGCCTGAGAGAGGATCTGTGATTGAGCTCATCTGGTCAAGAAGAGATTGAGACAAGGACAGGTGACTGGTGTACAGATGTAGTGCTTTTCTTTGGTCATATAAAAGGCCATTTCAGAGCACTAGTACCCTTTTTTTTTTGTCAGCCACTTCAGACTGAGACATTCAACAGATCAGTTTGAAAGTCTGGTTGTCTCACATAACAGGAAAAAAATGCAGGTTTTTTTTCTAGTAAGCAGTAACTCCTTTCAGAGTCTCTCACACAGTCCTCCTTTCTGGGCCACATTTTCCTTTTCCTTCACTCTGTGTTTTCTGGGGCTTTGGGAAGGAGATTTGGAATAGCACTCTCCCCTCATCCTCTTCGTTGACTCTCCTTCCTCTCCATGGCTGCTCTGCTGAGTTCCTGACATACCAGACAGGGTAAACGGCCTCAGATGGCCAGGGACTTAATGAAAGGAAAAAGGGATGAGGAGAAGGGGAGTGCAGAGCAAGGAAAACTGGGAGGTATAGGACATGTAAATGAAGTGCATGCTGGAGTGTTGGACAAGGAAAGCCACACAACAGCAGATTTGTTAATACTTAATACAGCCTTTAGACAGATGAATCACTGTAGACAGCTAATTTGAAGTCAAGAATGTGAGGTTTTCTTTGGTCCCATACTTGAGTGGGCAAACAGTATGAGGCTTTATATCAAACATAAACTCAGGCTCAGGCAGCACCATTTTTTAATTTTAAATCTTTGATTTACTGTGTAATAAAACACTGACTTTAAGCCACAGGATCTTTGATGTCTTAACAAAATACCCACCCTAATTTGTTGGTCAATACTGGAATAACAGATTTTTAACCACCATTTGTTCTCTCTCTCACTTTCCTTTCTGTCCCCTCTTTCCTCTTGTTCGCGTCTGCTCCTCTCCCTGTAGTGTGGCGGTCACTCGTTCCAAAGATGTGCCCTCTTTCGGCCCCCCTATCCCAGAGGGCGTGACCTTTCCCAAGTCCTCTGTGTTCCGGACTTCCTGCTGGCCAAGGTCATCAATGCAGAAAATGCTGCCACAAGTCACACAAGTTCCGAGCCATGGCCACCCGAACACGGCAGGAGTACCTGCGCGACCTGGCCGAGCGCCACACCACCAGCACACCCATCGACCCCTCGGGAAAGTTTCCTTCATCTCACTGGCCCACAAAAAAAAAGAGAAGAGCCGTCCGTATGGAGCGGCGGAGCTGCGCAGCCTGGGGCGGTGACCTGGCGGTCCATGCTGAGGATCACGGGACTGGAGGGGAACTGGAGGCCCTTCTGGCCATCTCCAATGACTTTCTCATCCTGTTGGACCAGGAGGCCAAGGCCGTGGTGTTCAACTGTGCCACTAAGGATGTGATTGGCTGGACACTGAGCAGCCCTGCGTCTTTGCGGATTTTCTATGAGCGGGAGAAAGTGTGTCTCTGAGGAGTATCAGTAATAACACTGAGGATTTCAAGGAGGTGGTCAAACGTCTAGAGGTTAGAAGACACGCACACACAAAACATTACAAAATGTCACATTACAAACTTTGTTTGTGTGCTCATCATTATGCTTAGATCCGTTATTGTTTATTAAGTAATTGTGGTTTCCTATGTTTTTACAATTATATCATTGTCAATCAAGTATGTCATTGACATTTGTTGGTTATCCTCCCTTTGCTGTCGTGGGCATGGCATCTACACATTCAAAGTCAAATTAGGTCAGTTGGTGTAGAGTTTATTTGCCAAGATAACTGACATACAGTAATGTAGTTTGTCAGTGTCAATAGAATGATTCCCCCCCGTAACCAAATGGGTGGCACTTTTCATGCTGCACAGTGAACCAGGCTCACTCCATGTGGTGTTGGGAGCCACAGAATGGCTGGGCTAACAAACCTTCATTCATGTGAGCAGACAAGTACTGAGAAACCAAATCAATGGACTAAAATGCTGTAGGCTGCCATTGATCATTACCTGACCCACTCACAGTCTCTCCTACTATTTACTGTTGGCTGTCAGTCTGCCAGGATGACAACATTTTTGTGTCTACTTGCCAAAGCTGCTGTCTCATTACTGGTCTCAGCTTATTGAGAGAGTTTCAGAAACACCTCTGGACAAGATACTCCTAATGGCTTGTACACCTACTCATACAGTGAAGTGGTGCTAGCTCTTCCTTAGCTGTTTCCATGGAAACTGGTTAGAAAAAAAGGTGTTTTCTTATGTAATCAGCAGTACTTTAGAATACATTCATTTCCCCCCTCTCCCTACCTTCAAACTGCGTGTGTGTGTTTGATGGTTTTTGTCATGTATTTATGTAACCTGGATTGAGTCCACCGTCTTTGATATGCACACATGCATACAAACACATTTGAACACACACACACACACACCGTTATTTGGCTCTGGACTCAGAAATGTATCACTTTCATGTTGCATTTTATTCATCTGCTGTTAATCTTCAATCATTTGAACTACCTCTGTGCCAGAGAGAGGAAGGGAAGTGGCCTTGGGCCACTTGCTTTTTGGAACTCGTCTCTCTTTCTCTCTTCCTCTCTGTATCTTTTTTTGCTCTTGTTTTCTCCTTTTCGTTCTCTTTTTTTCTTGTACTCTCATCCTCTCCCACGCACACATTCAGAAACATCAGAGGGCATCATAATAATTCCTATCAGGTGCCAGTCTGCAGCATGATTTATTCACGCTTCCCTGTGAGTTTGAATTCTATAAAGTTGTTCAGAAAGAGAAATGCAAGGTGCCTTGAAACCACCGGGCATGCCACTAGAGGGAGAGAGAGGGAGGTGAGTTGAGACTGACCACAATAAAAAAAAATAAAAATAAAAAAGCACTCTTGAATGAGAATTGATTTTACCGGATCCTTTGTCAACTCATTGGTTACCTTTGCAATGTGACAGGTGATCAAGGCTGTCCAATTTTCTACTTCATTCACTGTGAAGAGAAGCGTGGACACTTTACAGTGTTCCCCACCCCATGTGAATGCTGAGAGTAGCATCCTTCCATGAAAAAACATGAAGTTCAAAAGTGTTCTCCTAAGCGGCGCATCTCTGTGTGAACACAGCGTAAAGTGCCACAGCAAGAGACACTGCTGCTTTCATTTCTGTTATCTGTTGAGTGTGGGTGAATGCATGAGCGTGCACATCCAGTGAGAGGTGTACCACTTAAGCTAGAGCACTAATTCATCTTTATTTATGGCTGTAAGTCTCTTAGGAATCACTTAAGTTTTTAAAAATCTCTTCTTCAACTTCAAAGAGAACGCATGTGTATATATGCACTGAACATGTTCACACACCTGCACACATATGCAGACTGAGATAATCCAATTAATTGTCCCAGTATTTTATTTAAAAAAAATCCAAACAGCAACTGATTCTATAAATGAAAATAGTTTTTGGTGGTTGTGCAAATTTGATAAGATAAAATAAGTTCACCTTAATTTTTCTTTCTCTCTGATCTTTCCGTTTGCACTGTCCCCTTTCCTGTTCACTTTTTCTCCTCACTGGTTGACCTGATTGGTTCTTTTTCATCATATCTCCTCTGATCATTCCTGTCATTTCATCTTTATCTGTACTTTGTGCTCTCTGCCCTCCCTGTGTCCAGTTCCTGACTAAGGGCTGTGAGACATCAGAGATGACTCTTCGTCGAAATGGCCTGGGACAGCTCGGCTTCCACGAACTATGAAGGCATCGTGGCTGAGGTATCTGTCTGTACATAACTAGAATGTTCTTCTAGAAATGTACTCGAACAAGCTAGCTCATTGTGTTTAACACGTAAAAAAAAATCTAAATATGCATTATTAGCCTTAGTCGACCTGTTAATTATTATATGCCATTGTTTTTGCTTTTTATTGTATTAGTTCTTATTTAGTAGCTTTAGTGTTCACTTGTAATGAAGGGAGACTGGAGAAATGTGACACTGTTAGAGAAAGTTGCCTTGTTGCCTGTTGCTTTCAGAACTGGCATTTGTAAAACAGAATGTTGAACTTTTCATATTAAATGACATTAGGTGAGAATATGTGTATTTTAAGTGAAAATTATTAGCTTAAATTAAGGATTGGCACTGAAATAACGAGACAAACTGATATCTACAGCTCTCTACTTCAGACTCACGGGCAGGATCTTTACAAAATTTTTCTTTCTCTCATTTTAGACGTGATCTAATCACACAGTGTGGCTGCTAGGCTGTGGCTGTAATTTGTTTAGTTTTTTATGCATTATGTCATATTAGATGTAGGCTGTAATGCAATCAAACTTTGTTATTAATAGGTGGAGCCATATGGTTACGCCTGGCAGGCGGGGCTACGGCAGGGAAGCCGATTGGTAGAAATCTGCAAAGTTGCTGTAGCAACACTGACCCATGAGCAGATGATTGACCTCCTGCGGACTTCAGTGACTGTGCGTGTTGTTATCATCCCTCCACATGATGACGCCACTCCACGCAGGTATGTGGGGATGGGAGAGGTGCCATCATCCAACGAAGGTTGAGGTCAAGGGTAGTAGTATCTAGTATCTTCAACCAAGTCAAGTTACCCTTGACCTCAAACTTCGTTGGATAACTATGACCTTGATGGCTGAGAACCTTCACAGACATCGAGAGATGCCATCATTTATTCTTTAAGCTTTTATGCAAACTGATTTTTTTTTTGTTAAAATATGAATTTGGTTATCTGGAAAGGCTGTAAACAGCTGGAGTTGCTGTGCTTTCATGCCTGAAGTTCAGTGGTGCATCAGGAGTCACATTACTTTAAGAGAACAAATAAAATACTAGTGTACCTTGCTAATTAAGATAAACAGTAGATATACTGCTCTTTGGTTTATTTGTGTCACTGGATATTAAAAAAAGTTAAGTATTCCAAACTTATTTCACATTTTTCCCTGCCAAGAAAAAAACAGCTATATCCCCTCACTGACACAGACACACAACATCCCTTGCTTCTCAAACAAAATGTCTTTCCTCTCCTTCTACAGGGGCTGTTCAGAGCTCTATCGGCCTGTTTCAGACTACAAGGGCAGCAGCAGCGATAGTGGTTCATTTGAATACAAGTTCCCCTTCCGCAGCAATAACAACAAGTGGCAGAGGACGTCCAGCAGCCCTCAGCAGTCACTGACTGCCTCGCCTCAGCCCCACACGCCCAATCGGGCTATCAGCCTGGGTAGCTCAGTGGGGAAGACACTGTCAGCTGAGAGGCTGGAGAGGGGCGCAGTCATCCCACGCAGTGTCAGCAGCGATGGCCGGCCCCTGGACACAAAGAGGTTAGAGCCCCTTGGCTTTACAAATATGGATTATTGGAATACAATTTTGATATTATGAGGAGGGTGCGGGGTTTCCAAAGTAGAGTACAAACTGGAAAAAATGGACTTTAAAGGCCAACAGCTGGTGAAGTCATTTTTTCCATGTGACCTCCAACACTGTTGAAATGAAACAAAAATGTATTGCAAAATTCTGCAAGGTATTATATCAGCAAAGCACAAAAAGGGCAGCAATTGGGTATGCAGCTGATTTTAAAGCAACGGCTTTTAAGTATTCATGTAATTTTTTTTAAATTCCAGACTGTGTGGGAAATATCTATGAAATCAGTGGAATTTCCTCTGAAGGAACAACTTTGTACATTTTGCTCCTGCAGTGCTTTGATGTGTTTATTTCATTTTCCGTTAGTTCCCTTCATTTCCACATGCCTGTAAATTCTTACTGTGTGTGTGTGTGTGTGTGTGTGTGTGTGTGTTACTTCCCATACCAGGATGTCTCCGGGTAGTGAGAGCTATAGCCTGGCCTCCTCCCTGGCGTTGGGTCGTTCTCCTCACAATCGAAGCTCTCCCAGCAACCTGTCTTGTTCCAGTGACACCTCCGGAAGCTCCGCTCACTGGAGACAGAAGTCCATGCCTGAGCAGTAAGGAAGAGGGGGGAGAGGGGATTGTTTTTATCTATCTGTGTTTATTTATTTATTTTATGCAAATTATGAGATATTGTTTCAGAAAGCGTATCAGAGACAACACATTTTGAGACATTTCCCTCAATTTCTTGCTGCTTTCTTTTTTTTTTATTGAATTCTTCATGTTTTTTTAGTGGAATTATGAATGACAGAAACATGTTTTTTTAACTCATTATTGTATGGTCATGAGAGATGTATCATAGTGTTTAAAAAGACTCAGTTTTCATCTTTAGAAAGCCATAAAAAAATAATAGTCACTGATCTTGTAAAACTATTTCTAGCAGACTCCTTGTTTTACATTTAGGAAGCTAATTTATTCATTTCAAGCCAGCAAGTAAATGTATAAATTAAATTTTTTTTTTGTAATATTGCAGTACTTGGCTTGAGATTAGAGCAATTTGACAGTTGTAACAGTGCATAACATAGTGAAGGGGTGTGAGGTGATATCAATTGTGTGTCTCTGTGTACGATAATGCTCCTGACACAATGTCTTTTTATATATTTTTTTATTTAAATTCCACCCACTACAGCCTGTGGGAAAATGTATTGTGTATTAAACGACTTCTTTCTAGCTCTGCATATTTAATCAGTGGAAAAACACATTTAGCTGATTAAAAAAGAAGCTGAATAAAAAAGCAATGTATTCTGATTTTGTGTGCTCATTCACCAGGTTTGCAAGCAACCGGCACTCTCCGATGTCTTCGGAGAGGCGAGAGGGGGTTGGAGAGGGCGGGTCCAGTGGAAAGTCGACTCCCAATTGGTCGAGAATGGAGGAGGGAGGAGGAGCCGAACGAGGGTCAACAGGTGAATATATCTTGTGTAGAAATAGTTAATACTGTAAATTTAGTGAGAGAGGAAGGTGCTGTGACTCACTCTACTCTAGGTACATTCTAATGTTTTCAGTAATGTGAATGTATTTTTGATGTGTTTCTATATGCGAAGAATGGGAGGGCAATTGACTCCTGAATAGCGGGGGTGGGAAGACAGCACAGGAAAGAAATCATCCATATATTTCCATATTGCTAAATCCTTTGAAGTGACAGGTATCCAGAAGAGTGTGTGTGTGTGTGTGTGTGTGTGTGTGTGTGTGTGTGTGTGTGTGTGTGTGTGTGTGTGTGTGTGTGTGTGTGTGTGTGTGTGTGTGTGTGTGTGTGTGTGTGTGCCGTCTCATCTGCTAGTGACAGTTTTTTGGAGCAGGTCCTTCCAGAGCTGAGATACCAACTCTTGACAGCCTCCACACTCTAAACAGCACTTGTCTTCCCCTTCTTTCCCTCTTTCCCTCCTCTTTCTCCACCTCTTCTGCAAGCTGTAAATTATATTGCCTTCACAGAGAAAGTCTTAATGTCTTTGCAAACAGACAAAAAGGTGGGTAGATAATGACACAAACAGAAAAGGGAAAGAGATAAATATTGAATTGGGAAAGAAGATCAAACAGTCATCTCAATTAAAGTATATGCTTTTTTTCTCTTCTCCCTTTTCATTCTGTTGTATAAAGTTTAATAAAGGAGAAAGAGTTTCCCCATCAACACAGTTTGCCATCCTTCTCGTATTGCCCCGTTCCTTCCCTTCCACCCTCCAGTCTGTTCCTCATTCCCCACTAGGTTTATGTCTGCAAAAAAGTGAAAACATCTTTTTATGCTCTTGTACATTGTCTTTCATTTAATTACAACTACTCTCCCATGCACAGTTTTCTGGGAGTTTTCTTCTTGTTTTCCAGCTCAGTCTCTGAAAGCCACAAAGACTACATGCTCCTCTACCAGTCCTCTGATTCCCAGCAGGATGTTTCTTTTGTTGATTGTTGACCAGCATACTTTCAGTCATGTCCTCAACCTGTTCCTGACTGCCACAATCACAGAGAATTGCCCTGGTCTCTCATTTTGTGGTTGTTTATACCACTTATGTCTTCATTGGTCGGGGTGGAACAATGCAGGCTGGGCCAGCTCGGCCTATGTTAGCCAAGTGTCCAGCCCTACAGAATGCTTTGCCGTCTTTGTGGTTTAGGGTGCTGTCCTTTCCTCTTCCTCTCATTTTTACCCCCTTGACCTGTTAGTCTTCAGCAATGATGATGTGGCCATGCACTGTCCAGAAATAACACAAGTCATGCAGAGGGCAGGCTCACTTTTGCTCTTGCATTTTGTTTCTCAGTTCCTGTCACACAAAAACAGGACACTACCATAGCCCTTAATGTATACAGCATTAAAGTAATTATTGCATCAAATGTTCTTGTTATGTCTTCCATTTAACACAGCGTTCACTCCATTTTCTTCTGATATCCTTTGGCAGCTTTATGAGATTAATTCATGCATCGATTGGTGAGATGCAGAAAACTGCTATTTGTCATGATTCTTTCCTGTGCACATCATTTATTTAAATGACCTAACAACATTTTTTAGTTCAGCAAAGCCTACAGGAGTACACATATTAACAAAAGGTGATGGGAAATCTTACTTTTGGTTTGTCATGGAACATACCAAGACATCTGGTGGACCTATAACAACTCTTGAGAAACAAAACAATATATCACACACAAACATGTAGTCACACACACGCAGGCACACGTGCAACCATCTCTAATTAGTGCGGAGAGCCCTATGGGCCTCTGTGCAGATAAAACTATGCAGAGTAATGAATATTCTAAGTGAAATACGGGGGGGGGTTCACACCATTACTAGATTCACCCCATTACTAGATTCACCACAGCAGATGTTATGATACCTCCCTTAGCTTTCCCTCTTATGGTGCTCTGTGGTCATTAGCTGCCTACTCAGTATGTCTTGTTGCATAACATCTAGACAATTACACAACAGTCCCATTTATACCCCGGGTTTCACTTTAGGACACATAGACACACACACACACACACACACACACACACACATACACATGTATTCCCTCACGTGGCACAGCTTGTCCAGAGCAAACAAAGCTAGCAGGGACCATGTGGGGACAAATTTCTGTTTGATTTGTGCATTGCTTTTGATGACAAGGGATACGACAGAGGCAGAACGAAAACAATGTCAGCATTATGGGCTTCCTGGAAGCATGAGGGCTGTTGTAGCAAAATACAAATAAGCGAGCAGAGAGGAAAGAAACTTCTTTGTTGAATCATCAACAAGTCATCTGTTTGTGCCGCAGGATGTGTGCATGTCTTCTTCACCACCCCAGCTGTGTTTTTTTTGGTCTAATTTTTGCAGAGGCCCCAGTCTCTAAGTCTGGTCAAGGCTACTCCGGAGCTCCTCGCATCCAGAGGCAGGAGCAGGTCATCCACCTGTCCCCAAAGAAGGGCAGCCAGGTCAGGCTTTATATTATTTATATTTATTAAGACAGTCAGAACTCTGACAGAACAGTTGTAATGCTCTTTAACCCCCCCCCCCCCCCCCCCCCCCACACACACACAGATAAGTTTTTTTGGTTGTTAGCATACAGGTTAAAGTTTGTTCTTTAGCATATTTATTAATATAATTTTAATTAATAATTTTAATGATAATTTACTGAATGATCTTTCACTAACATGGAAGTCTTCCTTAATGTTCATTTCCCCTTGCTCTTCCACTTCCTGTTTGTTCTGGCAGTCGGATGGCCCTTATTCTGGCCACTCCAGCAGCAACACTCTATCCAGCACAGCGTCCAGCGGGGGCCACAGCGACAGCGATAAATGGTACGAAATGGGAGCAGGTGGAGCCTCTGGCGGTGACCAGGGTGAAACAGAGCCCAACGGCCTGGGAGGAGGCGGCTACCTTCAGGGGGCGTCGGCCGACAGCGGCATCGACACCAGCTCTTATGGAGCCCCTCACCACGCTCACCCCCACTCTCATCACGGCAGCACCACCTCCCTGCTAGCTCCCAGTGGAGGCCGAGAGAGCAGGGAGAGGTCAGTGTCTCCATGGCATAGCCCCACCGAGGGAGGCCGCAGGATGTTGGAGAGGTCACCTGCGGCCGCTGAGTCCCCAGGCCCGCCAGGAGAAAGGAGTCTGGACGGGACAGGCCGAACCCCACCTACTCATCTCCTTGTTAGAGACAGCAGCACCTACAGTCTGAGTGACGCTGGATCACACTCGAGGTCAGTCTGTGTGTGATATTTAAGTGTTTGTGTGAGAGGGAGTGGTTACAAACGTAGGGGGCGAGACCCAAAATGGTTTGGGAAACCAGTGCTTTGTGGAGTTTAAACAAAAAAGAGTCCTTTAGTCTGTAAGGGTCCACCGATCAAAAGTATCAAAACGGCTTTAAAAAAAAATTAATCCAAGTTGTGAATCCTGTCATGTGAAGTCCATCGCTCTCTGTCTGCTAACTTCTCTCATCCTGCACCGTGTTGTTTTCAATAGGTTGCTACCTTCAGAATAAAAGCGCATAAGCCGTCTGTTGGAGCTAGATCAAATGAATGACGTGTATTTTATATTATGTGATCATTTTTACACAAGTATTAATCTTTGAAATAAATTTGATTTGAAATAAATAAACTGTTTCATAGTAGTTTCAGTTTTATGCAAAAAGAATTAAAGGCCTGTCCCACATGGACGCCTGCCCCAAATAAAGGCAGGGTCAATTCAGTGATTTTAGCAAATAAAAGCCCGAGTTATTATTAAACTGAGGTTCGCTCTCTCTCTCTCTCTCTCTCTCTCTCTCTCTCTCTCTCGCTCTCTCTCTCTCTCTCTCTCTCTCTCTCTCTCTCGCTCTCTCTCGCTCTCTCTCTCTCGCTCTCTCTCTCTCTGTGTCTGTCTGTGTGTGTAAGGTGTCATTTTAACTCTTCCTCCTTATCTTTACACGTTATACCTCAGGAACACGTGTCCAACTTTTCATAGCTGAGCTGGTGTCCAGAACTGAGAGAACTCCAGTGTCTCGCTTAAATCAACCGTTCAGATAAAGTTACAGTTCATGACCTGGCCATCATCTGTCCAGGATTTAAACAACATTTGTATTCTGTCATAGTGGTGGAGAGGAAATAAGAGGAGGCTCATAAATGAGTTTGCCAAGGTTGACTTGACCGCAGGTGGTACTTTGATATAATTTTCCATCTGTAATTCAGTAATATATGTCCTTCCTGGAAAATGTTACACAATTAATTATTTAATAATGCTTGACCTAAGAATAAAATTGATTTCTTAAGGGTCAAAAACGTTTAGATTCTTTTCTAAACAAAATAGAGATCCGGGTAAGCCATGAAAAAAAGCCTGTAATTGTCTTAAAATGTTGTTCAAACCCAGGATTATGATGCAACCTATATCTTACGTCAGTGTACAAGCTTTTTTTATTTGTGGTTCATTGCCATGATGAGTAAACTCTCTCTTTCTCCTTCCTCTGTGGGCCTGCTTTGTCCTTCAGTGCCAGGCACTCAGGCCACAGCTCCCCAAGAGAGGAGTCCTCCTCATCAGCCACCTCTCCTTCATCCCAGTCCTCAGCATCCCCTGGCCCCAAGAGCTTCTACCCCCGCCAGGGAGCTCAGTCCAAGTACCTGATTGGCTGGAGGAAGCCTGGTTCCACCATCAATTCTGTCGACTTCGGGGACACACGCAAGTAAGGATTGAGCAAAAACACAGTTTCTGCACACAGTTAGACATTACTTAAGACCAATACAAAAAAAAAACAATTTTTAGAAATGTTGGCTAACTGAAAAGTATGAACATGAAAATTATGAGCATGTACAGCACTCAATACTTAGTTGGGGCTCCTTTTGCCTGAATTACTGCAGCAATGCGGCGTGGCATGGAGTCGATCAGTCTGTGGCACTGCTCAGGTGTTATGAGAGCCCAGGTTGCTCTGATAGTGGCCTTCAGCTCTTCTGCATTGTTGGGTCTGGCGTATCGCATCTTCCTCTTCACAATACCCCATAGGTTTTCTATAGGGTTAAGGTCAGGCGAGTTTGCTGGCCAATTAAGAACAGGGATACCAATGTCCTTAAACCAGGTACTGGTAGCTTTGGCACTGTGTGCAGGTGCCAAGTCCTGTTGGAAAATGAAATCTGCATCTCCATAAAGTTGGTCAGCAGCAGGAAGCATGAAGTGCTCTAAAACTTCCTGGTAGACGGCTGCGTTGACCTTGGACCTCAGAAAACACAGTGGACCAACACCAGCAGATGACATGGCACCCCAAACCATCACTGACTGTGGAAACTTTACACTGGACTTCAAGCAACGTGGATTCTGTGCCTCTCCTCTCTTCCTCCAGACTCTGGGACCTTGATTTCCAAAGGAAATGCAAAATTTACTTTCATCAGAGAACATAACTTTGGACCACTCAGCAGCAGTCCAGTCCTTTTTGTCTTTAGCCCGGGCGAGACGCTTCTGACGCTGTGTCTTGTTGAAGAGTGGCTTGACACAAGGAATGCGACAGCTGAAACCCATGTCTTGCATACGTCTGTGCGTGGTGGTTCTTGAAGCACTGACTCCAGCTGCAGTCCACTCTTTGTGAATCTCCCCCACATTTTTGAATGGGTTTTGTTTCACAATCCTCTCCAGGGTGCGGTTATCCCTATTGCTTGGAAACTTTTTTCTACCACATCTTTTCCTTCCCTTCGCCTCTCTATTAATGTGCTTGGACACAGAGCTCTGTGAACAGCCAGCCTCTTTAGCAATGACCTTTTGTGTCTTGCCCTCCTTGTGCAAGGTGTCAATGGTCGTCTTTTGGACAGCTGTCAAGTCAGCAGTCTTCCCATGATTGTGTAGCCTACAGAACTAGACTGAGAGACCATTTAAAGGCCTTTGCAGGTGTTTTGAGTTAATTAGCTGATTAGAGTGTGGCACCAGGTGTCTTCAATATTAAACCTTTTCACAATATTCTAATTTTCTGAAATCCTGATTTTGGGGTTTTCATTAGTTGTCAGTTTATAATAAATAAAAGGAATGAACATTTGAAATATATCAGTCTGTGTGGAATGAATGTATAAATTATACAAGTTTCACTTTTTGAATGGAATTACTGAAATAAATCAACTATTTGATGGTATTCTAATTATATAACCAGCACCTGTATATGCTACGTGTATATAAGTGCCTCCAGAGTTTGTGGAGTTTAAGTAAATTTTTCAAAGGTACAGTAGGTGGCCCTTAAAAACTATGTCATCTCAGCATTTCATTTCTCTAGTGGTTTGGTCCTGGTGGATGCGCATATGTGTGGTTTTGTAATGGTCTACCTACAGTGCTTACATTAGAAGGAAATACCTAATCTTTTCTCTGCTCTACTGTAGCGTAGGACAGTTTGGAACAACTGAACCAGGGTCATACTGGATTGAAGTCTGCTTTTGTAAACCTATCGTTCCTTGCGGGGAGTTGAGAATAGGGTTGTTCCGATTGGTGATTGAATCGACGATTGAAGGGATGATCGGCTATTGGTTTTTCATGCGTTGATATTAAGGCGATTTTAACTAACTATCGGAACAGAAGATTTGAACTCAGTTAATCAGTTTTTATGTCATCAGAAAATGACATAAAAACAGTCTCTAGAATCTGCAACACACTGCAGTGTTTCCCAGCCATTGATTTATTTGTGGTGACACAACACGCCACAATATCAACGCTGAACGCCACATACTATTTGATGAGTAAAATCACAAGTCATTGTGGAGCGCATAGATTCGCTCAACACCTCCGCTTGCTCTCTCTCTCTCTCTCTCTCGCACACGCACGCACACACATCATAACAGAGCTGTGTGTTTATAGAAAATATAAAGCACTGAACTTAACTCTGAGAAGTAATTATATCTATTTTCTTAACACAACGCTGTCAATGTCGGAGACAGATATGTTAATGTTAGAATACAGCTGGGTTATCGAGGTTGACATGCTGTACATAGCTGCTATTGATTTTACCCTCCTCCCTGCCGCACGTGCATGGGTAATTATGTGGGAAACACTGCACTGTGCATTTACAAATGTTTCTGGTGGTTTACCTTAAAGCTAATAGGCCTGTTTCTTCCATGCTGGCATTTCACTGACTTTCTGGAACATGTGCCCCCTGGAGATCATATCGGCAATCGGTGAACTCAAGTAGCCATGATCAGATGATGAAATTCGGAGATGAAAATAGAGACCATCGCGCAACACTAGTGGAGAATGAACGCGAGGACTTATAATATCATTAACAATCACATTAGCGCTTAATCAGTACTAGCTTTTGTAAAGCTTACAATGCATTTATTTATGTTGAATCTGTCAGACGTGATGACCCCAGTTTGCAGTGCTTTATCAGATTGGAGCTTCTTTTTTTTCCTGCATCCCTGTAAATGTATTAGGGTAACAAAATTGCACATTACTAGGTTTACAATGATAGTATTTATTGTAGGGCTGCTGTATAAGACTACATTTGATCCCATTATTTGTCCACCCACTCTACTTTTCTATTAATGTCTTTTGATAGTAAAAATATCCGTATTACTTGATTACCCCCCTGTGGTTGAAAATGATATTACACTACAGGCTCAACAGTGATGCAGTGACTGAATGCAGTTTACCAGTCAAAAGCTCTACTATCGAAGCTGAATGACCACATATCTATATTATTTATCAATGTTATTAATCTCATTATTATGGTTGGTGAATTGTCTGGCTGTGTCTGTGGGTGTTTTTAGGAAATCTCCAGGAGAGGGTGGAGTGGAGGTTATTCCTACCCCAGCAGCCAGGCCTTCTCTTCGGGATATGCATTCACCCCAGCCTCATGCCAAATCTACTATGGAGGAAGATGTGAAGCGACACAGCGCCCCAGACAGCCCGCCACCACCACCACGCAGACATAAAGAAAAGGTGCTTCAGCAGGCATGTCTGTGAATCATGTTCCTGTTAATAGAGACTTTATAAGGAACTTATTCTTAAATGACTAAATACTGCTAGCAAGGCTTTTACCTTACAGCTTTTATATTTTAATAAATCTGAAATATACTGCTATCATCATTTAGATCTGGCTAGATAAAGCCTGATTGGACTAGGCTAAATCAAGTCATTATAATTCTGCTCCTGACAGATTACCCTCTGAATGTCTCTTTAACAGAAAGGTTTGTGTTAGGATAGGTGCCCTTGGAAACCTCAGTAAGTTACCCACATTTGTTCAGTCCATCTTACATCTCATTCAGGCAGGAAATGACAACATCCATTTGTAAATAATAGCACCTAAACTAGACATTTTCCCACACCGGAAGCATTGATGCTCTTGGTCTCTGTACAGTTGTTCACCCACATAATGCATGGCTTCAGATCCTGTGTTTTAGTAGTATTTACAATAACACTTCTTCATCACTTCTACTTTAACTCCTTTGCAGCATGGCCAGAAATCACCACCAGGCAAGCCTCTCAGCCGCCACCGCTCACTCCATCGTACCCTGTCAGATGAGAGTATCTATCGTGGCCAGCGCCTTCCTTCCCTGAGTGACTCAATGACTGAACCGGCACTCGGCACTGATGTTCTGTTCAGCTGTTCCACCCTCCCACGATCACCCACAACCCGTGGTGTTCCCCTCCGACGGCCCTCCTACAAGCTGGGAGTCAAACTCCATGGTAGGTAGGAGGACGGAGGGTGTAGGTATTTTGCCCTTAAAGATATTTGTAACAGCTGGAGTCCATTCAAAATGTGCTTTTAGGTGCTTTTATCTATTTTAAAAGAGTTTATTTTGTGACCATAGGTCTTTATGTTATTATGAAATCAGTCCAAGACGAGGTTTATCCATCCACACTAAGACATGTTGAATGTTTATCATAAAAAGCTGAAATAAACTTAAAGGGTATGTGATAGGACTGATTTGTATCTGCTGCACCCGTTTAATTTAAATAGAATGATATAGAAAAATCATTTTACATTCAGCTCTTTCAACTTTTCTCTTTATAGGTGACCTTTCGGCATCTGACACATCATTGGTGGATTTGGTGGAGCGTCATCGTGGACCCATTCCCCAGGAGCTGATGCCCCTCCCGTCTTCAGACAGGGACAGCCCCTTGGAGTGGACACACCTGGTGGATGTGGCCAGTACATTTGAAAGTGAAAGAAACACACACTATGGTATTACAAATAAGTGCACACATGTACAGTATTTTCTTTTATGTGGTTTATCTCCTTTGCACAAGTACACTGAAGTAAGTCATGTATTTTATGACCCTGGGAAAAAAAGACAGATTGCATTTTACAAGTTATTATAATATAGACTTTAATTATTGCAGTGTTACACCATGTGTGTATATTACATTAGGAGAGGACTTACCTATATTTTCAGTTCCAGGTCAGGGTAGCGCTTTTAAAAAGTTTATTATGCATTTTTGTCATTTTGCCTCTTCTTCCAGTTCAGAGAAGTTATGTGTTTGGAGATTCAAACCACCGAAGCAGCGGTGCTTCCAGTCCGCAACAGCCCCACATAGAGCTGCAGCCTGCTCCGTTGTCACGGCCGTCATCTAGGTAACAACAAACTCTCTTTACCAGTTGTATTTATTTATCCACACCATACCTTGTTAATACCTGAAAGGAATCATGATTGCAGATATGGCTGTGCCATATGACGAAATATATTGTTTGAAGATAGAAACGCCTATCATTCCACACTTTACCGTAATATTTCCGCTTGTGAAATTAGTTTTACGTTGGATATTCAACAGATATCTGTCGAATAACCAACTTAAAACTAATATCAAACTTAAAACTAACTTCACCGTGGTCCGTTCTTCCACACTTGCCGGTGTTACAGGAAAGAAATTTGCATTCAGAATAAACAAACGTGATAGAGAGTGAAGTTTATTCAGACATGGGCAATACTGAACAGGAGGACTCCGACCATGCAAGCAGAAAAGAGGAGCTCATAGAGAAGTCTGTTGTATGGACAAGTCACACAACACTATTCCAGCAGTTCCAGCCAAGCCTTGCCAACAGACATTTAGCTAACTTTCAAGTTTGCCAAGACATGCTGTTGTTGTGATGTTAACTAAAGCAGCGGGGGAGCTGTGAGTATTGCAGTCTGCAGCTGGTGTGCTGCTCTAGGACCGTCTCGTCCTCTCATGTTATCTTTGCAGCAGCAATAGCAACAGTTTCCTAACTAACATTAGTTACAATTACTTACTGTGTCATCGTTCACTCTTTATCATGGTAATTGTCTTGGTATTGGATTTCTCCAGAATTGTATACCCCACTTTTATGAAGCAGAGAAATATCATGATTTACTGTTAGAAATTCCAACAGTAGTGATATAGCCAAAACCAAAATGCTCACACACAGGAAATGAATAAGAAACACGGGTGGCTTCAACACTGCAGCTTGTTCTGAGACTGTGAGCCTGTTGCTTTCCTTTTTGGAGGAAAATGTATAGTTCACTACCTCATCTGTAAAACTACTGCTAAAAAGACCATCAGTTAATTTAATTAGTGTGTTAATTGATGATTACCAATATGTTTTTTGTACATACTGTACACTGTGTTCACTCATGGTTCTGCAGCAAGTTTTAAAGTCAAGATTGAACATAACAAAGTAAACTTATTCATTCTTACTGAGTATTAACAAGGCCTACCAATGGTATGTGTTTCATTTTCACAGTGAGGGTCACATAGGCCTGGAGAGGAAGGTGACTAAGCTGGAGGCCATGGTGAAGATGCTCCAGGAGGACCTGAAGAAGGTGGGAGAGAAAGCACAGAAATATGAGTTTCAGTTGATATTATTATAATTTTCTTTTTTAAGGTTTACAACCTCGACTCTGTTGTGCTGACTATTTGACAGATTATTTTCTGGCTCCCCATCTCTATTCAAGAACCAGTAGGGGTAAAAAATGAAAGGCTGTGGTTGATTTGAATACAGTGGAACAGGGAGCAGATGTAACTAAATATTTTGTCTTCAGTAGAAAATACAGCAGTTATGCGCTGCCACCGTTTTTGGATACTCTCAGACTGCAGGCCTTAATGCTCAATTTTGATTTTTTCCCAGATCAGATTTTTTTGTTTGACAGTTCACTTTATTGCTTAAATGTGGCCCATATCAGACACCAGTATGTACTGACCACGGCCTGAAAGTGCATGCGCAGATGAATAACACGATGTCACACACAGCACGATGTTGTACAGAAGTAAACAAAGCAGCAGAGGTTAGTTCCGGTTTAGGGCTGCAACTACCGATTGTTTTCAGTATTGACTGATCTGCCGACTATTTTCACGATGAATTGACTAATCGTTAAGTCTGTAAAATGTCAAGAAATTGTAAAAAATGCTCCTGCACAATTTTCCAGAGCCCAAAGTGAAGTCTTCAAATCTCTTCTTTGGTCCGACCAACAGTCCAAAACCCAAAGACTCTTCATTTGCTGTCATAAATGACCAAGAATAGCAGCAACTCCTCAATTTAAGAAGATGAAACCAGCAAATTTCCACATTTTTGCTTAAAAAAATGCCTGAAACAATTCGACTATCAAAATAGCTGTCGATTCATTTTCTTTCGACCAACTAATCAAATAATCGACTAATCGTTGCAGCTCTGCTCCAGTTAGCTCCTATTTGCTAACCCTCCCAATTTTCATGGAAGACTCACGTTTTTCATTGTTCTCTCATGGGTCACATTTCTCCCGAATTATGACACATGCTCACAACTTCATGTCCTTTTCATCACTGGCGCTGTACAACACAACTGCCCCACAACACACACACTCTCTAATAGCTAGGTAGAGGAGGAAGAGAGACACATGTTTAATTTTTTTTTAATATTATTTAATTATACTAGGACAGTGAAAACAGCTGCTCTAGAGTGACGTTAAAATCGCATCAATTCCGACCTGAGTGTCCAGACTCAGGTTGCATTTAAAAAGATCCGATCTGAATCGGATTTGGACCACATATGAAAGAGACTCCATGTGACTCTGGCTGTTCACCCTGTCATAAAAAGATCAGATCTGAGTTACATATGGGCAAAAAAATCGGATTTGGGTCACATTGGCCTGCAGTCTGAACATAGCCTTTGTTGCACTCTGCTGCTTCTCGTTGTAAACCGCTGACTCAGATTTCACTGCACTCACTTAAAATTTTATTTTTACTTGAAGTCACCTTGAAGGAGTAGAACAGTTTAACTTTTCTCTTTAATTCTTATTAATAGATAGGGCTGCAACTAACGAATAATTGACTCTTCAGATTATTAATCGCAAAATTACTTGATGTCTTGCTCAAGCTATCAGCTTTTAAATTTAGCTTGAGTTTGTTTTAGGCATGTGCTAATTAACAATAAAGACAACAACATTCCACTGGAATCAAGTCCTGTCAGGTATATATGGTAAGAAATATGTGTGTGTCTGGTGACAGAGTAGCTTACTGCCGGTACTGCAACTCACTGGGGCAGACTGACACTATATTTTTATACAAAGGAATAACTTAGTTAATGTATTACATTTGCTGAATTTACATAAAGGTAAAATAGTAATGAAATTGTGGTAGACAGCGTTTCACAAAGTTTATAAAGTTTCCCCTACCTCAACTGTACACTCATGATTTTTTTAAGGGACTCTGGGGCGAATAAGCCGCCACCTCAAATTACTCACACACAGGTTTGGAAGACAGAAATTTTAAGGAGGATAACAAGAACACAAATACCAGGTGTAAACACAAAGGTAAGATCAGACCGTTAATATCTGGATAACATATCCACTAACAGAGTTTAAAGATTCAGTGTGTAATATTTCTGAGGATCGACATAAATGCAATATAATATATAATAACTATATTTTCAGTGGTGTATAAAGACCTTACATAATAAACCATTATGTTTTTATTACCTTAGAATGAGACATTTATATGTACATAACCGTGGGCACCCCCTGCTGTGGACGTCGCCACATCACATCGTCATGTTTCTACAGTAGCTGAAATCGGACAGACAGCACTACAGAACGTGTTTCGTCACTACGTTCTTCTTGTTCTACTTCTGGTAGAATTCAGGCAGTGCAGACACTTGTCACTATGTTGAATACATAGCTTTTGTTGGCAAAACCACTAAAGAGGAAGTGATTATGTGAGTAACTGCTGTTGTCATGACTGAGATCTATTTCAGCACCGCCATCAAAGTATTTATTTATTTATATTTTTTGCCGACACGACAAATTTGTTTGCTGAGAGAAATAATGTTTTTCCCTTGTCAATGTTTGTATAAACTTTATTTAATTTGTGGTTTATAAAGGACTGTGGTGCAGAAACAGTGACAGTGTTTCACACACTTGGCTTACATTTTCCATGTTGTCTGTCAGTGGCAAAGTCGCAATAATATGGTTTTACTGAACAAATAAGTCAATATAATTTCATAATAAATATACCTAAAGAAACCTCATTTCTTGACTGGCCACTCTCTGCTGTCTCAGAAGAGACATCTTTTGTGCTGTGTCAGACACCATAGCTGTCCTACCCTCTTTGAAAGGTTAGGGGGCAGTGGTAGAAGGGATAGAGTGTTGCAGTTCACAACCCTCACCACTAAATCTTACACACTGAACCTTTAATAAGTGGTTTCACAGTAAATAGGGATGTGGGGTGTCACTTTTCCTGACACTTTGATGGTTTTAAGTCTTGAAGGAGATGTTATCACTGATGTTGCTACTTTACACTTAACTCCAGCAATCTGGGTGTTGCTATGGCCCGTTGACGTCATGAAATAATCCGTTATTAAATTTGTTGCCAACTAATTTCATCATTGATTTTTAGATACAATGATGATGATTCGTTGCACCCCTAGACTCAGATGGTTTCCCATCCACTCATACACTCTTTTTCCAGTTTGTGTCGACATTTCAGTTGCTTCCACTGTGTTCCCACGTAAAAGGCTCAAAAACAACTTCTGTGTGGTACATTTCACACACCTAACTTGATCCAAGCTAACACTTAAACTATTCTTGCAGATTTTTTGGCAGCACATTTATTCAACAAATATCCTGTTTACCTACTCCTAAAACTCTCCCTTATAGTCAAGGGAATTAATTACACTCTGTCATTTCAAAGAGCCATAGACTATAGCCTATTATCCTTCCAAAAGTGTCTGACTGAAAAACAACAGACTAAAGAAAGTCACCAACAAGTTAGCTAATGATGTTCAGGTGGTCCTACACTGCCTAATGTGAACCAAGAAAATGTTCCTCTTACCATTTCTCAAGGTCATCTAATGTTGATCCCAGCACAAATGGATTCCTATTTGCACCAAATTCTACTTCAGCATCAGGGAATATTTTTAGTAGACCCAGTTTTGGTGATCGTGTACAGAAGCTCTGTTACCTCGTTCTGAACTTACATGACTGAAAACGAAAAGGTCCTCTGCTGCTGTGGCCCTCTGTCACATTTTAAAGTTGCTTTGAGATGCTAGTTGCAGACGTTGTGGCCTACCTGTTAATAATGCTGACCTCTAAACAGGGAAGTTGTCACCCACAATATAGCTGTAGTCTGGTTGTAACGCAATTCTCTGCTGTCTGTGAAATACTGGAAAGTGTTGAGCTGTCTGCTTTTTTAACACAAGGAAAACTTACTTACTTGCATCTCAAGTGTCCTCAAGCTAGTAGCAATCAGCTGATTCAGAGCATGAAGACAAAACTCCTCAGATTCAGTGCTTTATTTAACAGGCTGGATATTTATGTATGCACCCAACTAGTGCTGTTGGTGGATTCAAAATGTCATCTGATAAAATCTTCCCTCAAAGCCCTGAAGTTCTATCTAGTGCCGACTCACTGTCTGCAGGCCTGAGATGTTTATGTGAACCCCAAACAGCTGAGTAGGTTTTTACAGAAAGTTATGTGTTGAATCTTGAATGTTTGTGATTTTGTTGTTGTTTTGTTTGAGAGACATTTCATTTCATTATTGTCACTCATTTCAGTTTTTCCCAAAGTTAGCTGCCTAATAACTGGTTTCATTCATTGATTTTATCTGATGTAACATCTTTCACAGGAGCGTGAAGAGAAGGTGAGGCTTCAGGGTCAGATCAAGAGGCTCTGGGAGGACAACCAGAGACTGCAGGAGGAGTCCCAGACGTCTGCTGCAAAGCTCAAGAAATTCACAGAGTGGGTCTTCAACACCATCGACATGAACTGAGTCCGACCTGCGCATTTCTACTTACACATGCACTTCGTACACAAATGCATACATACATAGTCTGGACGGCGAGGCAGCGGGCAATCGACACTGACAAGAAATTGTGCACAAGAAATATGGAGACTTGTTGTTAGACCCAGTTAGCCTGATGCTGAACCTTCTGACCATCTTCCATTGGGTTCAAACATCAGTGGGTAATATTGTCAGCCAGTCTCAGTCTCCACTCCACTGTTAAACTTCTCAGGATGAGACTTAAGAAAAATGAGTGTCGTTTATCTAATTATGAAGGACTGACCTCTACTTTCCATTAAGACCATGAAAGCGATGCAGAATTGATCATTCTCTCATCTTCCTGTGCCAAAATCTTTTTAGCAAAAATTGCCAACAAAGAGGAAGTTCTTCCCCTCCCAACTCTTTCTAAAGGAGTCAGCTTTGCCTCATCCTGGTGTAAACGTAAAGAATCACCAGACCTCCCCTGCCATGCTTTCCCAGTGGAAGTACTTTTTACAGACAAACTACTGTAGATATCAGGCCTTTTTATGTCACCAATTTGTTCTTTTTTTCAGATATTTTGATCAATGTTTGCAGCTTCTCTGAAACGTGACTCGAGTATTTTGTGCCAAATCAAACCCGCCACAGCAGAGGGTAGCAGAGACATCCATGTGACTTAAAAGAAGAAGTCTCTGAAAAGCCACGCCAAGTCAGACAGATACGCGACAAAACTGCCAGCCCAGCCGCTTGGAGTTTGCTGAAATCACAAACAAGATGAATGTGACGCCACAAGACCACTGGGCACTTCACGTGAAAATGTAGAATAAGAAGTTTAGTGTTTCTTCTCCTCAAAGTTACTGACCACGGGGGGGACGTCGAGGCTGTTTGTCCGTCAGCCATGTACATGGAAGCAGGTCGATCCGCCGCTGAACAGGAGGGAATCCTGGATTTGTTTTTGGGGGGTTAGGGGGTTGTCCCTCCTCTGTGTTACTCATATCTGGATTACAGTATCCTATATGTCTCTACAGCACAAACCAACACCCCACAGAGGAGTATATTTATAAGCCATCGGCATGTGGTGCCATAAAACATGACTGATATCCAGAGTGCTTTGGTCTATCCCAATTGTATGTGTCTTAAAAGCAATAGGAAGAAGTCAGGACTCCTGTCTGTCTCCAAAAAAGGTGGGGAGTTTGCTCTGGGAAGATGATTGATGTGGGAAAATGTGTTTTTCAAAGGTTAATCTTACAAGACACCAGTCTCTGCTGCACAAGAGCCTCCATCCTTTCCATTAAAGCGGTGTACATCGTGCTTTTGTGAAAAGGGAAAGGGGCAGGAAAGAGGACTCCACTCACCATCCCACTGTCTGGAATACAGAGAGCAAGCTGATAATAAATGTTCGAGACATTTTTGGGAGGGAAAAGTAAGGGGAGAACTTTTTTCCCCAGGTTAATTTATTTCCTTGTATTATAATTCCAATAAATAAGTTGTTCTATTCGTACAGTACAACTGACATGAGTGTTTAGTTCCTCAAGAAACGATCACTAGCTATATTATTTAAATGGCTTTCTTTCTTAATTCTGGCGAAAGTCCGACTATATGCTTTTTATTCTGTATTATGTTGTATTTTGTGGTGCCCAAGCCTGCTGTTGTGTTGCTTACAGTGCCCTCTAGTGATGACCAGTGGAAATGTCATGATTATTAAATGTGCTGCCAGTCACTCTGTATTTTTCCACCGCCTCTTCTGCAATCAGACAGACATCAACCGGGAGGCCACGCAAGAACAGGACAGGGAGAAAAATCAGAAGCCAGCTTTGAGAGACAATCACAGGGTGATTTTTGATAAAGGAAGCAGACCTTAGGTGTACTTGTATGTATGTGGGTGTGTGTGTGTGGGGTGCGTGTTAAATTTTAACATCTTTAGTTTTCCTCAGGTTCAGTATTTGTTGGCAATGTGAGGATCTTGTGAGAAAGTACTTACATGGTTATATTGAAATACTCCATGATAAGAGGGAGCTACAGCACCTCCTGTACCGGGGGCAGTGTGTGTTGTCATTGTGTGAATGTATCCAGTCTATCCAGCCGTGCCTACAGTCACTTATTTTGGTCATTTACTCCCAGGCAGAGCAGGGTCGTGCCTTTGAAACAGCACCTGGGGAACAGATGAAAGGGAAAGGCTCTTCTTCATCCTGAAAAATGAACACACCTGGTAACACACACTCACCTTACACACTTATTAGTTTGAATCAACTTCACACTCACAGTTGTAGACTGTGCCTCATAAATGTGCTCCAGCATTTCTCTCTCATTCATATGAATATTTTTACTGAACCACAATCTGGCTGGCCAGCCTCCAGACACAGGGTGTGTGAAGTGTATAGAAATGTGTCGGAGTGTGTGCCTTTGCATTCAGTTACATGCAGTATATTTTTCGAATTATTCGAATAAAATGGTCTCCAAATCACAAAGCTAATTACAACGCAAGTGGGAGCCACAAAGCTATTTCCTTAGCCAGGTGTTGGGGTTATTTCATGTTGCTAACCTGAGCGTGTACAGTTAAACTATTTTTCACAAATGTGGTTTAAGCCTTAATTCCCTGTCCCTTTTTCTATCAAAACACCCTTTGATGAAAAAACACTCCCAGTTTTTGAATCTCTTAAAGTAAATTTGCTTCTTAAATTGATGCAATTAAAACCCTGCAGCACAAAACGGCACCCGATCTGAATGTAAAGAGAATTTCAAAAAGCCTAAGAAATGTGATGTTTACTATAACAGACATTCAGCTCTGCAGTTTTGCGGGGAGATGAGTATACACTTAACAAAAAGAAGTCATGGTTCTGTTTTAAGAATCTCTTGTAGACAGAACACCAGTGAACAGTATAATAGTATGTATGTTGTTTGGTGAGATGATTTGGTTGTATAACAAGTTGGCCAGTTGTGAAAAGCAGTCTAGTCATCCAACAATGTGAAATCCTCATAATATACACAAAATACGAGTCCTGTAGGCAGAAATGTTCCCCTATCCAGGACGTTTGGAGTGTAAATTGCGTGTCAATGTATAAATGATGACTAATAGGTAATGTTTTACTGTACATGGAAAGTGCTCTAGTTTTTTGTATTTCAAACGAAGTATGGCCAAATGACAAACTGTGCAGTGCAGATGTTTTGCTCGCATCTTTAAAAGTGTGCATCAAGTTGGATGTTAGGTAGATTACAAAGACATAAACACACACACACACCAGTCCAGTTGCTCCAATGTGAATATTGAGTTATTTTACAGTGTATAGTCTTTGTCTTTCCACAGCTTTGTTTTTGGTGCTTTTCAGAAGGATATGAATGATGTGAATGTTCAAATGTTCCATTTTGTAAAAGCTTTTATTTTTAAGAACCTTTGCACAATGTGTTTACAGGTTTTGGATAAGAAGAGGGATTTGATCCATTCCTGTATAATCTTGTCTAGATGTTGCTCTGTAGTTTTTCTGCCAGTGCAGTTCCTGACAAACAGAGGAAGGTGCTTGACTTTAATCACTTGAAGAAATCTGAACCCTTCTTTTCCTTAGGCGTCACTCATCAGACGAGAGCAGGTTGGATGTTGTTTGTAAGGGGTGCTGATTTTCAGTCAAACACAACTTGTGAGGTTAGTGATTGCAGCAGGGGGGAGAAAGGTTTCAGAAAGCCGCCGTGTCGAGATCCATTTTGTTTCCTCCTGTTGGAAGAACAAACTAAACAGTGAAGTGATCAGCTCTGACTGGTGATTAAAAGCACACAGTTTCATGAGGACCATGCATTTTACAGAATTAGAAATACTGTTTACATCCTGGATCCATTGTCTTTGTAAAATGTAAAGGTATGAAAAAGACATTTGCAGTGATCACAGTATTAAAGTTTCTGAAATAAATAAAAGGCGTATCGACTTGTGGTGCTGTCGACTTGTTTGTCTTTCTGCACTTTACTGCTTTTCTCTTTTAATTGTGTTGATGTTTTGTTTTTTATATATATAAATGTTTATAACGCCATTTGTGTCATATGTGAAACCTGAATTTACACTTTTTTGTAGTATAGAGCAAGAACATAAGCACAACAGACACAACATAACTTGAAAAAAAAGCTTTATGCAGATGCAGTAACTAGAGGAGAGTAAAGAACAAGTAGAAAAATCGTAGAATAAATTGACATTGGTCAAAACCCTATTGGCTAATGACAGGTGCCTTATTGTCAGTGTGCATAAATGGTCTAGGTCCAACAAGCAGATTTGAACCACTTTCGCACATGTTCCTGAGATAAATAAGACAGTGATAGATGTAATAGCATATAGTACAATATATGGTGTATAATAAAATATGCTGGAGTGAAATACACTATATTAAAAAAATAAAGTATATCAATATATATAACTAATATATAACGTGCATGTACTGTGTCTATATGTAATCTAAACATACACATAAATAATATGTAACATTTTAAATAGAACTTGAGAAATATACTAATTTACAAACAATACTTAATAAATGCTAAATTAAAATCTCCAATTAACACCTCAATTATAATAAACTGATGTTAACGGCAACCAACATAATTTGTCATGTTTCCTCTCTGACCCTCTCATACATTAATGCAGAACACAACAGCTGACTTTCAGTCCGAGGGGAAGTGGATTTCCTATATTTTCTCGTGCAGAGCGACTGTCTGATTGTATCTGGCAGTGAGTAACAAGAGAGTGAGGAGTGGGTGAGGTCTGGGATTTGGACTGTGTCTGCCTCAGGCTCCTATTGTTCCCCTATCATGCTGATTCACCTGATTGCAGTTTAACTGCTCTCACAGCCAGAGCCAGAAACCAAGTCGCCTGTGTTTACTTCTACACTTCTCATGCAGTAGCTGCTCGCCAATGCTGAAAGAGATGATTGGAAATGATAGGAACGTAATTCAGCTTTTTTTTTTTATAACACAGACTAAAGATCTTTCTACTTTATGGGGGGGGGAGAGAGTACTGTACAGTGCACTGCTGGATCTAAACGACACTTAATGAAAATGCGATCTAAATTACTTACATGCAACACTACAAAACATTTAATGTGTGCTTTCGGGAGCTATAATAATAAATAAGGCTTTTTAGACTATTCTTCAGCCTATATAAATTACCTTGTAAGTAAAACTGCTAGCTATAAAAAACAAACAAACGGGGAAAAAAAAACTCTGCAAACAAGCAAAATATTGCGTAATGTAGGTAACTTTGTTAGTTTCCAAATAGATGATTTTGTAAAAAAGAAGAAAAATTAGGCCTCTGTGAAACAGACTATAAAAAACAGTTAAGACTACATATAAACAATGAGAGAAATTTAAGATGAATAGTGTGCAAAACAAGTAGTACAGCAGCTATAAAGTGCAGACTTGTTGGTCCGTCAGCTCTGCGGCTGTGGACTGACCTATGCTTATCTCAGTCTGTCCACCTGCAGCGATGTTCAGGGCTGTTTGAGGCCAGCTCAGCGGTGACTGCGGTGTTGGTAGAGAGGAGGGGAGGTGTTATGCGGAGGAGGCCACACATTAGTCATCTTTGGTACAGGTGGAAAGTGAGGGGGCTGAATCACCCGGGGTTCCTTTCAAGGATTTGCTACAGAGAGAAGTGTACAATACTTAAATTGATGTCTGATCAGGAAGAGCTAGAGCCTGCTATGTTTTTGTGCCTGTGAAGGCTAAACGTGTACCTTTGGGTTTAACATTAGACCATCATGCAGGGTCTAAAGGGTAATGCAGATTGAAAAACAGTCTTGTTCAGAGTTTTAAGGGAGAAAACAGTGTTTTTCCTTTGTGTTCCTGACAGATTTCCCCAGTCAGTTATAACCTTTCTTTATAAACACAATAATGCTGCACCAGTGTAAGAAATTTAAGTGCAATATCTCTGTTCTTTAGCTGCAAACTATCATGTATTATTTATTCAAATAACTTTCTAAAGCGACTTTAACGCATGTGGTTCCCCAACATTATAATAAAATAACTTATAAACATAATTAGTTTTGTGGTTTATTTTTAACTCGGCCATCTCTTGTAAAATAGAGAAATTCCTAAAATTATCATTTGTGCCAGCCTCAGTTAAGCTGCTGAACAATGTAAAATAGTGCTGTGTGCAATAAATATATGAGCACTTCATCACTTTACTTGTGATCCCGGTGCAATAGGGCAATGTGCAATAAATATACTAGCACCTTAGCATATGCACTTTACACAAACTTAAGTTCAATGGAGCAAAAAGCCACAGCCACTCTAGCACTTGCACTTTAATCCATGTAACTATGTTGTCAATGTTACGTGTTTATATTTTCCTCTTATGAAGTACAACATGCTTCTCAGATTCTTGTTAATGTCTTTTGTGATGGTTTTTATGAAGCAACACTGCACTGTGCATAAGCAGAATTTCCCCTTGGGGACAATAAAGTTAACCTAACCTAACTAATTATAAAATGTCCGACAGTCACTGATCAGTAGTAGAATCAACACCAGATCTGACCCGGAAACACTGACATGAATGGGCTAAAAGGAGTCCACAGTGGACAAACAGCTGTCAGTATGTCATCAGAACAATTCCGAAAAATATTGTAAAAGCTCTGCACACAGTGGCATGAAGCATATTTGGACAAGAGGTCAGTGGCTAAATGTGTTGCTACTGTAACCATTTGGATATCCCTGTTTAATAGATTTACGCCACAAATTCTTTTCTGTGCATAAGAAGCTTTTATTCTATCCATGTGACTGTAGAGAGAATGAAACATCTCTGTTTACCAGCAGCATGTGCATTATCTTGACTTTTCCTTTCTCTTGCATGTCATGTATGGACCCTTGATGCTTTTATCCCACACTCTCCAGCAGCCCACACAACGCCTTCATGTCTCTGCGCAGCTCTTAGCTCTCATCAAATACTCAAGAAAGAGACAGAGAGAAAGTAGAGTGTTTGTTCTTCAGAGGCAGAACTTTGTTATTTGCCGTCGTTCGAGATGTGAACAGCCCCTTCGCGCTTTTTAAGGCGATCTGGTGATTTTTACGCAAAAGCTGTCAGTCTGCGTCGCTGTCTTGCAAAGGCTGTGTGTATTCCACTGTCCCAGTCA
>NW_024041207.1:0-9808 GCF_014851395.1 Micropterus salmoides
CGCGATCAGCTGGTGTCCCCCTCGGCCTGCCTGGTGGTGGGGAAGGTAGTCAAAGGTGGAACAGGACTGTTTGAACTGAAACAACCTCTGCAGTAGGAGAGGACAGCTCACAGTCCGATTGGTTGGATGTAACAAATAAGGACACCTGGCGGGGATTCTCTTTATTATCACAGAACTGGATGGGATTCACTCCCAGTTCTGTTGACTCAAGCTCCCATGGCAAACTCATGTTCTCTGGCAAATAATTAGGAATAACAACTTTATCTCAATCCCTACTGAATGTGGTGGATGTGACAACTGTTATTGTGTTTTAAAGAATATTGTTCCTGAATGAATTTATTTGAAAATGAATGTAACCTTGGCATTGTGAAGTGATCAAAGTTCCCTATTGGAGAATTACTCAGCAGTGACTATGAAAGGACACATATTGGGAGTTCCCAACACAAAAACTCTTCACAATATCCACAGACGGTGGCGTTCCTAAAAGCATAAAATGTGGTAGACAAATTATCTGTTTTTGTCTTTGTATTTAATAATAAAATGAAAGTTAAAATGTGCATAAAACTGGTTCATTTCTGTGTTGGATCAGTGAACACACTGCGGGTTAGCATCTGCTCACGGGATACAAGTCAGGGAGATGGTTTTGGGCTTTTATTGCGAAAAGAGCGGAAATGATGGCGACTTTTTAGGGCCGGTGATTGGCTCCACCTCACTGAATAAGTGAAGCTGGGATAACGAGCCACGGGATAACGTTATAGCTGGGCGATTAACGTTATATCATGACGAAACTGTGGAATCCATGGAAAGGTAAGTGAATAACGTTAATTGAAAACGTCAAAATAAAGAAGCAAGAATTGAGTACGTTACGGTTGCGGTTAACGGGGCTGACAGTCTGGTCGTGGCTAACGGTTCCACCGCGAATGACCAAGGAACAAACTATATGAGGGGCATTTTTAATATTCGTTGTGTTTTCTGCTATCCAACGTTGTTATGTTTACGTTACCCCTCTTTGGGGTGGTCTGGATTGATTTAACATGACCTCAAATAACCCAAACTGCCGAGACCCGATGCGTGAAGACATTTCATGTTCAAAGGCCATTTTATTTAAAAAAAAAAAAAAAGAAAAAAAGTGGCACTTAAGTGACGCTTTGATAATCAAGTGCGAACGTGGCAGTAACGTTATTTTATTCGGCTGGTGTCCATCAGCAGTATCACCAATTTAGGGTTAGAGAAGTTAAGTAAATGCGCTTTGTGGGTAACATTATCCTAACATGCTTCGCCTGTAACTCCATGCGGCCAGGGGTCTAACGTTAATGTTACAGTAACGTTAACTTAATTCATTTATCACAAAACATTAGCTAGGGGCTATTTTAATTAACCACTTTTTGGCCGATACTCCCAAAAATATTCCGTGGTAGCAACTGTGGTGTTATTAATAAAAAAACAAGCTGAATAGAAAGAGATGGTAGAGCTGTCTTGGGAGAGAGTTACTGACATTTCCATTAGTGAAAGCTAGCTTACTGGCCAGAGAAAGTATATTTAACTAACGTTACTCAAGTAGCAAACGGTACTGCAAGTTAAATAAAAATTTTTTAGATGCCTGTAGGCTTACTGCACTGGAGTATTTATAGTTTATGCTGCTTTTTAGCCTCCCCAGGGGGCTCAGTGAATGGAAGTGAAAAACATCAGTGTAACGTTATATATTATAATATTAATATTGGTTATTACATAATCTGTCGAAAGGAGATCACAGAATAGCCTAAATGTGTGTGATTTGACTAAAGAGACTTCAGAGATACAATAGTTTTGGGGAAGCAAACTGTGTTTCCCACTTTGTCAGAATAAATGCAATTAACCTTACACATTTTATATATTTGGTGTAGTCTGAAGTTATTTCAAACAGCAATATTAGGCTAACATAATGGTGATCCTATAGGCATCCAGGAATTGGGCTAAACTAAGCAAGTAAGTTAAACTAAGGGGGGGGGGGGGGTAGTCTTGCTGTTGATACTGTATGTATATTTTACTATTTTAATACGTGTGTACATTTTCACAAGTAATATTCTGAATAGAGGACATTTACTTGTAACAGATTATTTTAATGCTGTGGTATTGCAAAATTGATTTAAGTGCCTTGCCCATAGGTTTACTCTCATGATAATGTGCTGACATTAGCTCTGGCCAAACTACATACAGTACCAATTACAATATTTTCCAGTACAACACAGTACTCAATGACATCGGTCTGTATGTTCCACCGTTAGAAATTGCACTGCTGCGACACAACTGTCAGCATTACATAGAGCCACTGTTTCATGCAGTCACTGAGCTTTATAAAAACAATGATACATTGATTGTTTTAGTATCCCAATTTGCATTGTTCACTAATGTGGCTAAAATATTGCATCTGACTTTCCCTGTGTGTGCAGGACACTGCCTCTGAGAGCCAGAGGGCCTCAGGCTACAGCAGAGAAAACAGAGAAGTTCACAGAATCCACTTCAAATGAGAACAATATGAGGCTTCCAAAACGATGGGTAGCACACAGGTAACGTTCACATAACACACCACAAAGACTCCTGTAGCCTGTACTACGAAGCGGGGTAACTGGCTTATCTAGGTAACTTCAGGAGTAACTTCGTGACGTCAGGTGTAACTTCCCGGTTAACCCGTATTACGAAAGGTGGATAGGTGTTACCCGAGGTCTGTTGCCATGGCAATTTACACCGCATCTCTAAACTGCTCCGAGCAGGTTTTGTTTGTGGTTAACTCGAGGTTATCCTGTATACGGGGACTACACACCACATCTGTTCTCAGTGTTGATGATGAGAAGTAGGATATTAATAGGCTACACATCGCTTCATAAAATGTTTAGATTTCATCCTGATTTGTTCCACTGCAACACAACAGCATTACGTTCAGAGAGTGAGCCCTGCAGCCTCTGTGATTTTAAAGAGGAATCTTACTTAACGGGATAGTTTCTTAGATGTAGCCCATCTCTAGGCTATAACTGAAGTGTTTTCACATATTTAGATAGACTATTTTACCTGTCCAAAGAATAGGGAGCCAGGGTGAGGGTTAATAAACCGAGAAAAAAAAATCCTAGATGAAAGTGTGAAATTTACAAGAAGAAAAATCGGAAATTCCCTGAAATTAATTTCATAAAAACTCAATCACTCTGGTGTTTTCTTCTGAATACGGCCAATCCAAGGCAAAGTCTCTAAGGTGCATGATAGTGATTGTGGGCTAAACTCAGGAGTATTTCCTCACTGCTAATTCCAATTGCAAAGTTTAATATAACTTTCCAGTGCATGCATAACCTACTACACGGCAAATGTGTGTGTGATGTTGCAGCCTTGCAAAGTGAAGTTATTCTCATAAATGTGTGACTCTAATGTCAGAGACTATAAGTTTTTTTACTTGTAGATTAATCTTGGTAATTAAATTCTGTCTCGGATTATTCCCCCTCTCCGTTGGCTCCTTTTTTCTATTGCAATGGACATTGTGTGCAGTTGTACCTGTACATCTTATATTACACATAAAAGAAGAGGCCATAAAATACATACATTAAGAACACTGTGAAGATAATTAGGCTACAGATTTACTCAATGCGATGCCAACAAGCCTCCCTGGCTTTGTCGTCCGCCACGATAATTAGATTTAGCCGTTAACTTGATGTTTACACTGGCATGGGCATGCCCATTGTACGTGAACGACAACTCGTTTTAAGTTAGACAGAGATCAACTCTGCTGGTGTGGACGGAGGTTGTATTCGCGGAGCTTAAAGTTCTCCAGCACGAGGCATTTTTTATTCAACAATATATAAATATGTCTGTGGAAAATATTCTTGCATATTTTTTTAACTGCCGCGTGTTATGTGTGTGTGTGTGAAGCGCCAGTCTTCCTCTGCACAATTGGTGGCTCGGTGGCTCTGACAGTGTATACACGGAAGAAAGGAGACTGGCACTTCCTGGCTACGTGAACACTTATTGGCTATTGTAGGCTGTGAACAGGGCATGGAAGATTCTATTGGGTCAATTAAGGTGTTACTCAAAAGGTCAACGTGTCGACGCTTTTTTGTTTACACGCCAACTGTAGTTAGGCTATTATAAAGCGACGCAATAGCAGTCCCTGTGTATTATAATAATGTGTTTTAGAATAAATATTTTACTGGATTGGATTGTCTGGACCTTTGCCAACATAACAAAGCCATTTTTGTCGGAATGTAATAAACCTGTGGACTACGGCTTCACAGATAAGTGGTGTCAATTTTGATAATAGGCATTGCTTGAAGTGGGCCATCGATACCAGTAAGTTACTTCTACATTTTACTCTTTGGCATCCCAGGACTTTTCTTGCATACCTGGGCTCTATGTGGCACTCATCTGTTCCCATTCTCACGTTTCTGCTAATCTCTGGCAGTGGAGACAGAGCAGGTAGAAGGGGTTAACTGACTTGTACCATATCCATATAAAACCAAACAGGGTATCCATGGAAACGGGGCTACTAGAATGTACTCCACAGGAATAAACACTTTGGTTTTACTACTGGAGGCAGGACAAGAAAAAAGGTATTGTTGTGATTTAACAATCGGCTTATTGTTACACACACCGATCACACTCCGTCCTCATTTTAGGGGCCTGCTGCCTTCTTAATTTACCTCTTACTGAACTTGTGGTTTTTCTGCTTGCAATTATAGTTATTCAAGCCAGTGACTTCCTGCATACAGTATGTTTTCAGTATGACAAATTGCTATATACAGTGGGTACGGAAAGTATTCAGACCCCTTTAAATTTTTCACTCTTTGTTTCATTGCAGCCATTTTCCAAAAATCAAAAAAGTTCATTTTATTTCTCAGTAATGTACACTCAGCACCCCATCTTGACAGAAAAAAACAGAAATGTAGAAATTTTTGCAAATGTATTAAAAAAGAAAAACTGAAATATCACATAGTCATAAGTATTCAGACCCTTTGCTCAGTATTTAGTAGAAGCACCCTTTTGATCTAATACAGCCATGAGTCGTTTTGGGAAAGATGCAACAAGTTTTTCACATCTGGATTTGGGTATCCTCTGCCATTCCTCCTTGCAGATCCTCTCCAGTTCTGTCAGGTTGGATGGTAAACGTTGGTGGACAGCCATTTTCAGGTCTCTCCAGAGATGCTCAATTGGGTTTAAGTCAGGGCTCTGGCTGGGCCATTCAAGAACAGCCACGGAGTTGTTGTGAAGCCACTCCTTCGTTATTTTAGCGGTGTGCTTAGGGTCATTGTCTTGTTGGAAGGTCAACCTTCGGCCCAGTCTGAGGTCCAGAGCACTCTGGAAAAGGTTTTCGTCCAGGATATCCCTGTACTTGGCCGCATTCATCTTTCCCTCGATTGCAACCAGTCGTCCTGTCCCTGCAGCTGAAAAACACCCCCACAGCATGATGCTGCCACCACCATGCTTCACTGTTGAGACTGTATTGGACAGGTGATGAGCAGTGCCTGGTTTTCTCCACACATACCGCTTAGAATTAAGGCCAAAAAGTTCTATCTTGGTCTCATCAGACCAGAGGATCTTATTTATCACCATCTTGGAGTCCTTCAGGTTTTTTTAGCAAACTCCATGCGGGCTTTCATGTGTCTTGCACTGAGGAGAGGCTTCCGTCGGGCCACTCTGCCATAAAGCCCCGACTGGTGGATTGCTGCAGTGATGGTTGACTTACTACAACTTTCTCCCATCTCCCGACTGCATCTCTGGAGCTCAGCCACAGTGACCTTTGGGTTCTTCTTTACCTCTCTCACCAAGGCTCTTCTCCCCCGATAGCTCAGTTTGGCCGGACGGCCAGCTCTAGGAAGGGTTCTGGTCGTCCCAAACGTCTTCCATTTGAGGATTATGGAGGCCACTGTGCTCTTAGGAACCTTAAGTGCAGCAGAAATTTTTTTGTAACCTTGGCCAGATCTGTCTCTGAGCTCTTCAGGCAGTTCCTTTGACCTCATGATTCTCATTTGCTCTGACATGCACTGTGAGCTGTAAGGTCTTATATAGACAGGTGTGTGGCTTTCCTAATCAAGTCCAATCAGTATAATCAAACACAGCTGGACTCAAATGAAGGTGTAGAACCATCTCAAGGATGATCAGAAGAAATAGACAGCACCTGAGTTAAATATGAGTGTCACGGCAAAGGGTCTGAATACTTATGACTATGTGATATTTCAGTTTTTCTTTTTTAATAATTTGCAAAAATTTCTACATTTCTGTTTTTTTCTGTCAAGATGGGGTGCTGAGTGTACATTACTGAGAAATAAAATGAACTTTTTTGATTTTTGGAAAATGGCTGCAATGAAACAAAGAGTGAAAAATTTAAAGGGGTCTGAATACTTTCCGTACCCACTGTATGTCATTTAAGATTCAGTGTTAGGGTTTTGTTGGGTCAGCTGTACGGCCAGGCTGGGCCAGTTAAAGCCTGGTCCCCACCCTCACCAACTTATTAAACTTAGTTAAAAAATACTCTTATTAGCTTTCTACTATAGTCTATAAGTTTTCAGTCAAAAACTTCTCTGGAGACTGTCAAGAGTCGTTGCAAAACAGTTTATTACAATACAGGACAGAAAAACCCGACCGACATCCCTGCAGGTTAGAGGATGGTGTCGAAGCAGACATCGCCTTATATTCACCTCTGTGTTGGCTTAACTACTCCTCTCCTTATGGTAAACCTCTTATCCTCTGCTGCCATTTTGTTTATTCATTATTGTGTGTTGACTTTCTATATTTTTACATTACTGGAAAAGAAGTTCTCCATTATGTTTCAACTTCAGTCTCACCGTATTTTTTCAAAAGTTATACAGGCATAATTTGACACAAAATTGTATTTCTTAAAAAATTAATACAACAATAACATTTAATTGCTGTATCTTTCATTATTTCTTGATTTCATAGAGTAGTCTTGATACAGTGCTGGCTGAGTCTGTCTTGTTTTCTGTTCACCATCTATCTGTCGCGTTTCTGCTCACCCAGTTTCTGCCGTGTTTTAGTTCATCATCTATCTGTCGCATTTTCGTTCAGCAAGTTCACTCAGAGTTCACACAGGCTATAATAATAAGAGATTGAAAGCTGATAATCAAACAAACTCTTAATCAGTAATTAAACATGTAGTCTTAACATCAGTAGAAAAAACATACACAGTCACAGCGTCAGCAGATTTGGACACCTGCAGCCTCTCCTTTAGTCATAATTTACAGTAGATAACAGTAGAACAAGGCGTGCATAGTTACAGCGTCTGCAGTCAATACTCCTACTCAAAGATCTAACCACAGTGAGCTTGTTACTGTATTCATGTCTACAATACAGCAATCTAAGTAAAGACAAGGCACATCTAGGTAAAAAGATTTAAAGTAAGGATAATTAATAAAATGATTAAGAATGATAAATTTATATAACAGTTTATTAGGGTTTGGGACCATTTTCTAATGTCCATTTTGGAGCATTCTGAGCTGCTTGCTTTGTTTTGATATGTGCATTGCCACCAGGAATCTCCCGCTAATTCAAAATGCACGTACGTTGGGAGGGGGGAAGCAGGGGGTTTCCTCACAGAGCCACACTGTGAATTGTATGTTAGCTTTAATATGTTTTCAAATAATAAATGCATATTTTTATTATTCCTCACTGAAATGTGAATGTGTTTAAATGAGGTGTAGGCCCCTTGTGTGTCTGAGTGTGCGGAGAAGACAATTCCGAGGAATGTTCGTGGTGATTAAAACATGCTTTCACATGGTGGTAATATTTTGTTTGCCAGGGGACGGTGTTTTACAATCACGATGCCTACTCAACCATCTGCCAGCCATCGCTGATGGACGATGGCATCGTCTAATGGCCCAACCATACCACCTGCCCTTTTAAATAGCTGTGTATGTTGGATCTTGACTGCAAACCTAATTACTGTCAGGCAAACTGTAATTGAGTCCTCTTGGACACATGAATTGATATCCGAATTACAAACCAAAAAGAGTTGAGCTCCTTAAATTTATGTCCGGAAGGGTAAGGTAATAAGGTACAAGAGCTCAAGATTTTTCCTAAAAAGCCAATGTAACTTACCATACTGGATTATGGTTGGAAAATAATTTTAAAAAACATTTGCAAAATATCCCCACATCTGAAAGTTTTCACCAGTGTATTTGTAGAGTTCATGCTCTTCGGCATTGACCTTTCACATGGCTGAATAAACACAAGTTTGGCATATGATTCATCTGCCAATAAGACTTCAACAGTCATCAGTGTTTCCCATTAATTATTACCTAATGATAATCGTTACCTTTTACATTTGAGTTTGTAAAAAGTGAGCTTGGAGGGGATTTTGGGGGTTTTGAGAACACTTTTCATGATGTTGATTTTAAAAATCACTCTTAATTAATATATAATTCACTGAACGGAGAAGCTTTTACTTCATCATTCAGCCCCAGTAGGAAAGCAGGTTGATCATGTTCCCACATGAAATTAAATGCTGTACTCATAGTCAGACATTTCTGAAACAACTGTGGTTCATGGTTTTGCAAGTTCATACAGTTGTGTTCTTTTTCCATGTGATTTGATATCTGTCTGTTTAACTTGTGGTATTTAAAGAGATGCTCTACATGTTTTCCATATAGGAATCTTTTTCAGCGGGGAGAAAGGGTGTTGGTGAAAAAAGTAAAAAAAACCTCAGAGAGCGAAAGTTAAACTTTACAGCAGTGATAAGCAAAGAGTGTCCCATGATATTTTCACTTTCATTGTTAAAAACATGAACAGGATTTTCCATTGAACTACCATAGATAATAACAGTCTGGACTCTGGGGGGAAGAAAAAAAATGATGTTGCCTCTCACTGCAAAAACTGGTCTTTCTGGTCAGGGCCTAAAACTACCACAACTTGCAGAGAGGCAGCTGGCTTTCTGGACAGTGCAATATAATTTAGCCTATTTGACCAGAACAGATTAGTGCCAACAACAGTACTTTTATCCAAACAAAACGAAGCAAACTATCAGCAAATGCACAATATTGTGAATTATTGTCATACAAGTTTAAAAGTTAGAGGTGAATTCTCATGTTGAGACACATGTGTTGACACATGCGCAATACATTTCTTCAGATTAATATTTTGTGGTGTAGCCTTAAAATTACTGCATTTAAATGCAGTGCTTCATACTTTAACAGAAATGTTTGTCCCTCCTTCGTGTGTGTGTGTGTGTGTGTGTGTGTGTGTGTGTGTGTGTGTGTCTCAAGGCGTGTATTGGTACCGTGGGTGGTTTTAGGTTTGCTGGGTTTGATGATCGTCTTCCTACCGTGGCTTGAGAAAGGAACAAGCAAACCTCTGGACTTGCACGTCAACCCTGCACATAAAAAAGTGAGAGTTAAGTAGGGGTGGGCAATCTGGCCCAAAAATAGTGTCAAAAAATCTATTTAACCTGAATCATGATGTAAATTGCGATCTTTTTTTCTCAGTTTTGACATGCCCTGTAGACCAGCCAGACTTGAAATATCCTTTGAATTTTTTCATTTGCATTTGTTTTTAGATATTAACACTATATAAAAAGCTTAGAGTGCTCTTTTGATTCTACCATCTCACACGGCTGATCCTCCATTAACAGAGACGAGTAGAATTACAAGTATTAGAGTCCCTGTTTTGTCCGCTGTTAACTTGTTGACAGCGCTTTTACCAGAGTTTGTAGCGTGGACAATCTGGATTTACAGTGATGATTGTATCTAAAGAAGGGTTAGAGTCCCTAAGTAACTAAAGAGGGGATAGAGTGGGAGATGGGGAATCAAAGGAGTAAAATAAGCAAAGGTGGGAGACCTGC
>NW_024041208.1:0-29412 GCF_014851395.1 Micropterus salmoides
ACCCAGAGATGAATTTGTTTTAGCCCACTGAATCAGTTTAGTGAAGTTACACTCTGCATTTGTAAACTTCCAGGATAGAGATTTGTTGTTTCTGCTGATGGAGTCATTGTGAGGTTTGATTGGTCCCAAGTAAACCACAGCAGCTCTTTTACTGCCCCAGTCCACATTGATCAACTTTATGTTACAACAGATTTATTCCGACTGAAGCACACCTGATCAGTGGCCCCACGCTCAGCCAGTCAGAGTTACTTGAGCAGACCGTATGCAGCTGCTGTTTAGACACAGAAACAAACATTTCATTATTGGGAGGACGTGGGAGAGCATGCCAGCAAACTCCTTTATTGGCTTAGCTGAACCTTCTTTCAGCAATGTGCTATCTTTTATTAAAACAATGGTACCTTTAGAAAATACCATCGCTTTTTCAACATCTATTAATGAAATTTCTATAAATGCTTACTCATGGTGGGAATTGTTGGAGCACACACACAACTGTAAGGACATCATTTTGAATGATTACTCCTTCCTGACCTGATCTCAAACTGAACAAGCCCTTTTAGGTGCAGGGAGATTTAATGGATGGATATCATACCTCAAGTCTCAAAGATGGCACTGTATGAAGCAACATTTATCCTGTCCATTTTATCTTGGAAACTTTGCTGACACTTGATCTTTTATTTTTCCAGGAAAAGTTTGCTGAGCGCCTCTTTTTCAGCATCTTGCTTCACACTCAGTCAGTTAAAGGCATTCACACCTGGGAGATGCCTAATATATCCATTGGCGTCTACTGTTCGCCATCAAATCCCTTCTGGGCACAGCAGAGGGTCACATGCCGCTAATAGCACCCGAATAGTTGGTGGAAGAAGGGGGGGAGCGTTACACATTTCACCTCGAACTCAATTTCAAACAGTTGACCTTCTGTCCACAAAGCAATTTTCTAATCTTCAAGATATCTTCTAGGTGTAGTTGTCAAGTCATGACCCAAGCTCTGCGAAAGCCAGACATAAGTACGTGGGCCTGTGTTTTTTTGCAGCATAGTGCCTAACGACATTAGTCTAACCCAAACCCTGCACTTCAGAGAGGAAACCCAAATGAGCAAGTCCTTGATCCCGTGATAAATGCTGTGCTGAATACAGAGCTCGTTAACAGTGAGGTGCCGGATTTTCCCATTAAGCCTCGGAGTGACACCATTACTGTTAACACAGTCGAGTGGGGTTTAGTCCAAATTGAGCCAACAAGTGGCACGGGCCAAAATTACCCAAAGAAAAAGTAGTGAACATGATATTGAAGCACATGGTCATTCCGAAGATCTGGTTTTAGTTGAACACTGTTTTTGCAGTGATTATGTAAAGGCTGGGGTGTACTCCTGTCCTGGATCCCCCCACTGTGTTTGCATATGGAGTTTGATAGTCACATTACACTCTGGCTCTTTATCGTTTCTTCAGGAGCAGTAGGGTGGCTCAGTGGCCATTAACATTTTCCATAACCCTTTAAAATAATGCAATGATCCGCCGTCTCCAGAATTCAGATCTTATTGTTTCCTGTAATAAGGCAGAAAGGCCTAGATTCCTTCTCATGCTCCCTGACCGTCCGGTTCATCCACGTCTGCTAGAGGTGTCCATGTCTTAAGGGGACATACGCAGAGCAAGATGTTGTGTCTGGGGTTTATGTAACAGGCCAGGAGTGGGACAGTCCCTTCGGTCTGTTTACGAGGAAGCTTAGTGGCAGCACACACATTCTGTTTTGGTGATGGAAAAAAATATAACTTCCCTCTCCAGACAATAATTTTGTTTAGTCTTTCCACTGTGTCAGCAGGATCACACTTCATGTAGATGACACGTGCATCAATATACAGCATCCGAAAACTCTAGCATGCTCAGAGGCAGATATTAACATACTGTAACAATATGCAATTTTTGCCATTGTTTGGAGCTTTACACTACCATAAGGACAGAAGTGGTTGGTCAAGATTCTTTGTTTTGCGACTGTTTTAGTGCAATTTGCAAATTTAAGTCATTTCAAATGCCAAGTATTCCTCGTGTTGTGTAACTTGTTTCTCCCTTTTAACACTCAAGGTTTCTGGTTATTTGTTTGGATCGTGGCAAGCATGTTGATGGCATCTAGGTTTCTAGTTTCACTCATTCTGTTATGCAAATTATAATTTTTCTACTATGGCACAGAAAATAGAAACAACAAAAAGGGGGGAAAAATATGTGCGGTATTACAAAATTAGTCTCAAACGGTGTGAAAGATTCAGTCTAATTTGTGGCTTTTGACCGTTTCAAACAATCTTCCTCAGTTTTCCCAGTTTTTATGGAATTGTGCTGTAATAGTAGTAGTTTGTTTTCTTTAAGGAATTGTCTATGTTGGCTTAAAAGTTGAGATTTTTCCATCTTTCAGTTTGAAGTTTAAGAAATATTTAGCCGAGTCGTTGATTAATTGATCAACAAAAAAATTATCTGCCACATTTGTAACGATTGATTAATCGTCGTTTTTCAAGTGCAAATTCCAAAAAAATGCTGCTTATGTTTTCTTCCATGTCCGAATCCAATGCTTGTCTTTATCACATATGATGGTAGACTAAATATCTTTTTTTGTATTGGACTGTTAGTCCGAGTAAACAAGCACATGGGTTCTGGGAAATTATAATGGAAAACTAGATTACTTTACGACGTGTTTTATATATTTGTGTGTGTATGTATGTGTGTGTGTGTGTATATGTGTATATGTGTATATATATATATATATATATATATATATATATATATATATGTGTATTATATATATATATATATATATATATATAGTGTATATATATATGTATATGTATATATATATATATAAATATAATATATATATAATGTTTCTCTGGACAACAGGATGTGTGTGCTGTCATAATTTAATTTATCTAACTAGAGAAGTAAACATGAGGGGCTCACAGTTCTCCATAGAGAACGCCCTCTTTCAAAAATACTGGACTCTTTGTCTTCAGAGAGGGTGATCATTAGTTTGGCTGTTGAGGGGCTGGCTTGGTTGGTTGCTTGGCCATGCAGTTATTTTGACCTCCTCAGTAAGTCAAATTGAGAAGCCACTCGTTTATAGCTTTTGGCTGACACTACAGGGGGGAGATAGTGACCAAAAGTTTCACTTGCTAGATCACAACTATAAAATTTCGGAGCCGTGATGACAGAATCCTTGTGGCCGTTGAATGATTTTTTTTTTGTCTCGTTAACAGAAATAATGAGAGGTAATATTATGAAACAACACGCTCATTTTTGAGCCAGCTTGTAAAATGTACTGATGAAATGGAAGCGCCTGGTAGATTTCTGCCAAGAAGGTGAATGTGATCATTTAGGTAAGACATGACTAAACTCCTCTCGCCTGAACCCCTCTCGCCTGAAGCTGTTCTGTGCATTTTTACAGAAGTTTTTGTGTCCCAACTAGTCAGAACCTCTGCTGACACCATCTGGTGTAACAGCCGAACTGCATCTTTCAAAACCAACGACATAAGCTGGGCTAAAACAGATCTCTGCATCTGGAAGAGGAAAAACAGTGAGTCGTCAGTGAGCACACCCCTCTGTTGTTACAGCCTCCACCCTCCAGCTATTGTTTTGAAATACACTTGCCAAAGGGGGCGGAGGAAGGGGTGGTGGAGGTGGGGGGGTTATCACCAAAAGGCTAAGGTCTAATTTATTCAGCTGCCTCCCCCCACAGTGAGTGTTTGTATGCTTTGCAATGGGGACGTGTGCCGATGCATCTGTGCCCTCCTAATGGACAACACATTCAATTTCTGACGCTATAAAACATCATGTGATAAACCCGGAGAAATGGAGGAGACTGCCCTTTGCTCTCCTGTGACGTAGAGCCACCCATAAAGTCACTGTCATTTTTACATTGTTCTCCTGAGCAGCTTTGCAAGTGTGTAGCGGAAATGCTGATGATGGGGGGGGGGGGGAGCTCACATCAGCTGGTATCAAACAAAAAGCTTTGTGGTTACAGGACTGCTATGATAGCTAGTCCTCAGTGAAACACTTGACCGTGTTGTCACAGCGGGATGGTGGCTCTGACACAGATGTCTCGGTTTAGAAGCGCTGGTCTCTGGGCCGGAGGTGTCCAGAGTTGGAATGTGCTGCCTTGTGGTCCTGGAGACTTTGTTTGGGGGAGGGAGGGTGCACTGCTTCAGACTGCAGGGAAGGAAGGCCCATGTTGAGGTTAACGCAGCAAGTGGTCCTTACATAAACCCACCACATGTCTTCCTCCTTGAATAAAATGTACAGTTTGCTTTGTTTTCCTTGGACACCGAATGACAACAGATTAGTTTAGGGTTTTTTTCCCTCCTCTCTTCTGTCTCTAACATTTCTTATAACTCCTTTAGGCCAAATCTCCTGGTCACTTGACAATCAAATTTGATCCAACCTGCCTGTTTTTTTTTTATTTTATTTTATTTTTTATTACTGATAAAAACACATTCCAGGTAAAGCTCGTGGACATTCTTCTCTCTCACTGTCCAAGATGTGGAAGTGCTCGCTTCAAAGGGAGGAATTTCTTTTCCCCGTGTTGTTTATCGGCCTTTAGATCAAGCAACCGAGTGAGTCGCTTGTTCAGGAATGCAGCTCATTTGCCCCGCTGTCAGCACATCCGTGTGGATGTGTCATATTGTACATCATGTCCAAACTGCAGTCCAGCCTTTTTTTTTCTTTTTTTTTAGATCCTCTGTAATTTGACAACTATTCAAATGAGAAGAAAAATGAGCTGACATTTTTAAAGTCCTACTTTGCCTCACATGTTTTGTTCTTTGCATTGCCCTGGGAAAGGGAGGGAGAGGAGGAGGACTGTAGACATGTGGGACGCTGCATGTTGAACTCCAGTACTTACAAAGCACATGAATTCACCAAGTGGATTCAATGTGTCTTGCTTTGGTGTTTCATTTCACTGATATTAGCTTAATGCGACCAATAAAGACATACAGCATTCTCATTTGAGTTTCTATCACTAGTATACAGTTCATGAAAGAAATGAACCAGCTAAATTAGCTTTTCACGCTTCTTTTTGATGTCTTCTACCTAGATTTTACAGGCTAACTGCTTTAAGTTGACTGAGGTGACTGAAAAACATGAGCACATGAAAACTTTTATGCAATAATTCATTTGGTTGCCAAACACACTGCCAACTCAAGAGTTGTAAAATTTTCTACTGCAGCACAAGGGGACAGGGACAACCGGACAGGTCCAGTTTTTGGCTGGCGGTGAATAATGTCACTCACTGAACTTTTCTATGAGTCGATTAGGCTGAGAGGGGAGGGAGCGGCTGAACTCCGCCCCTTTGTTTTCTCAACATGTGACCCAGCGCGGTTTTAAGACACGCTTGACTCCGACTCAAACAAAAGGCATCCGTGTTTTAACACTCAGTGGAGTTGGACACGGGAACAACTTTGGAGAAGCTTTTGAGGAACGAAAACATGCGCTGCAAAATGAGCTACAGTCTGCCCTCCTCGCCGGTCACTTCGCCGACATATTCAGGACCATATTCAGGACGTGTGGTGTCCTACAGGTCAAGATGCGCCAGGTAATGCACTTTTATATACGGTGTCTGCCATGTGTTTCTACCGTCGGATTAGTTAACTTCCATATGTACTGGTATGGTTAACTGTCTGTGTTATTGCATCTAAACGCTCCCACTCTAAACTCACTCACTCACAAGTGTTGCACTTCTTTATATGGCGGCATTTAACTCACACATGGGCAGCTGAGTGTTTTACGCCACCTCGGACATGGTAGCCATCCAATCTGTTCAATAGACATTTCCCTCTGGTTCTGTTCCGCGCATCAGCTGTTTGGCACCCAGGCCACCTTATTCTCTGTGGTTGATGGTTAGTGTTTGGTGTTTGTTGTAGTCTACGTGCTGTTGCGGGTTGCCCACCCCCTCCGCGCTGTACGTGCTCCCCAACACGCAGGGACAGTCCATGCTGGATGGAGTAAAGAAGCTCCATATGATTGATGTTGGTCACAGTGTGGTGATGAATAATGCTTACATTTGTGTAGGCCTAGACTGTTTTAAAATGAATCTATAGTACGTTTAACTGTGTTTGCTGGGGTTAGTTCACGCTTTTACGTGTTTCTGCAGTTTTCCCAAGTTGGGTGCACAAGCTACATTACAATTGCGCAAACGACACCTCTTTTATTTATCACGTGAATATATTTCACATGAATGATGTTATATTTATTTTACTGTTGTCCCGCAATAGCTGCAACGTTTGTGTATTTAAGATGGGTCGGCCCATAGTTGAGTAGTTATGTTGGTGGAGTATATCACTTCTCCATAACATGTGTTTTTCTTTGTTTTGTTTTTTTTATTATAAGTGTATCACAAATTTGTTTAAACTCATTTTAAAACGTCCTTAGATCCGGGCTGCACATCATGTTCCCTCTTCTACCCCAGATGTATGTCAGAGCACCGTCTAGCGGTATGGAAACGCGTCGATCCTTTTTCGTCTTTTTTGACATCCACATCCAAGCAGGACTGCGATTGTGCAAGACCCCATTATCTGTACAGACGGATGAAGACCCTTTGTTTGTGTTTCTTTTTTCGTGAGGTAAAGGTAAACTCTGAAACGTATTCTTTTTGACCGGATCGTGCGTAATTAAGTAAGTTGATCATCTTTTATATTAACATTGGGAGGAGTTTCTTTGGGGAGGGTTCGGAGGGATTGATACACCTGTTAACAAAGTGTGCATCAATAACCGGTGTGAGTGCTTTACATTTCGCCAGAACATACAGAGAGTAGAGAACAATGACATTTTACTAACAATGTAAACCCATCACCGATGGCGCCATCACCCGCACCGACAACACAATTCCTGCAGGAGAGGAGCCAACCCGCCCTTTCTGTAATCTGATTTCATCACTGTGGAGTCATGGACAGTCTGCGTGAGATTTGTCGGGGCTCCTGCTGCAGATATAATCAGTGAACATTTTAATGAAATGTGTTGGACAAACAGTGCTTCTTTGTTTTTAAATATTAGTTATTTATTATACTATAGGCTCTAATTTTTCATTATGTGTTACAGTGTGTGTATGTGATCATGCTCTGATCTGTGGAAACTTCCTCGTGGTCAAGTTTATTTTTGTAGCATAATACACAAATATATTCACTTGACATAGCACAAAAGTCAGTGGAAATATAAGGTGGGATTGTTCGGTAGGTTGGTTGGCTAAACACAAGATTTTTTTTGTGTTCATCCAATTTATCAGTGCATAGTGTCTATAATGAAAGCCAAAGATGACTCAGTAAATTGACATTAGACTGAACATGGAGGGGTGGTGGGTAGGTGTAAGGTCCAGTTTGTGAAGTAGTATTGAAATGTGACTGTTTCCTACTTGCTTGTGATCACTGGAACCATTTAAAGGACCCTTTGTTATGGTCAGGAGCCGTTGACGGGCTCCACAGTGCGACTTGCATTTTCATGTAAATCTCTGGTATGGTAATTAATATAGTCTGACCTGTTTGTTTAAAATCATCCCTCTTTGCCTTTTCAACAGCATTGAACAGTGCTAATCTGACACTTCCGATCAAGTGTACTAAAAATAGTGTGTTTTGAAAAATGATTACATCTCACATCTGTTCATCCCATTCTCTGGAAGCAGGTTTGACTGTTGGATTGTTGTTTTTCCCTCTCAAGTACCAGTGAAATCCTCTGAGGTCATGTTTGGCACTCTATGGATGATATTTGTCAGTTGCTGAATGTGAAAGAGCTGATGTCAATCTAATCTTACTCTTTCTCTCTCTCCAGTGCATCCGGTGCCAGCGTCGTCGCCATCGATAACAAGATTGAGCAGGCAATGGTGAGTTTTCCACAATGTCTTAAATGTGGTTAGGTAACTTTCTCTGCAAGCACGTACAGTGACTTGTCATACAAGTTTTCCCACTGCCTAGGCTAAAGTGACACAACTATCGCAGAGACGCTAAACATGGAACTCACTTGGGAATATTTAATGTAATATCCCATGATTCCCCATAATGTTCGAGTCTTGAAAGCTTCTGCCTTTCCTGTTTCTGAGCTACAAGTTTTACTAGGAAAAAAACACACCAGAAAAGCAAACAAAACACTCAGTATTGCTCATGCAATTTGACAGACAGTTGACCTCTTGGAAAATACACTTGCATAACCCCCACAGCAAAGACACTTACATGCTAAAGGTGTTGCCAAAGCGAGAACACACCGCTTAAAGCTCTGAGATGATATTTGTCCCTTTACTTTGTTTGAGGATGGAATCTGCTGTGTTGGAAAAACTATTTTAAAACTATTTTCCTTTTTTGTGTGTTCTCTTTCAGGATTTGGTGAAGAGCCACCTGATGTATGCTGTTCGCGAGGAGGTAGAGGTGTTGAAGGAGCACATCAAGGAGCTATACGAGAGGAACTCGGTGTTGGAGCGCGAGAATGCCGTGCTGAAGTCGCTGGCCAACTCGGAGCAGCTCGGCCAGCTGTCCGGTCAGCTCAGTCAGGGCAGCAGCACAACGCCGCCGCTGCAGCAGCAACACCCACTCGTCATAAACAACAACACCCTCTTGGCTCACCATGAGGGGGGTCAGAGTGTCCCTCATCAGCCCAATATCACCTCGGCGTGAACCCCCTACCCCCCAAAAACACCCCTCCCACTGACAGGAGTGGAAGATCCTGTTAGTAAAGACAACAACTGCTACCGTCCCCTTAGCTCCTTTTAAAGTAAAAGGCTCTGCGTTCAGTATGCTCCATTTGAGGAAAAATCAACAACAGCGACATCTTTGTTTGCCACCAAGAGCCGTGCTTCAGTGAGTGCATGTTGCAGTCACCGGGCCTTCATATTATTAAGACATTTACCACCATATTCTGTCCCTCTGGTTGGCTGCAAGAAAGCTGAAAAAGGAGGAGGGGCAGGGGAACCGGTGCGCACCATAAAACTGCATGCTATTCTCGTGCAGGAGACTGGGGGCCAAAGGGCACATAGAGCTCGATTTGTTGGGGCAACAAGTGGTGGAAGAAGGCGGTGTATCCCTGTGCTGGGCCAGTGTGGTGAAAAGAGTCCTGTAACATCCAGTGAGGACTGTCCCTCCCATAATCTCCACCCCACATCACTCCAGGCCTGGAAGAGGCCAGAGAGCCGAGGGAGAAGTGGAGGAGAGGATTTGTCCTCCGTGAGTGGAGGAGGACACCGGCGGGCGCCTCGGCTCGAGTTGAGCGAGTCGAAACACAAAGCTTGTGTTGTTTTCTCAGAGCCACCGTACTTTGACATTAATCATAATACTTTTCTTTAGTTCAGTTTTAGTATTTGCATTTATTTATTTCAGGGCTGCTATTTTCATAATGTAAATGAACAATGTCATGGAGATACTTATAAAAACAAAAAAGAAACCTTTCTCTTTGGTCTTTTGGTATTTTAGAATTTGTCAGGTATTAAATTTGGTAGTTTCACGCAACAAGTAGATCTCAGTAAGTAGGCAATACGTTCCATATATTAAATTCTTCTCATGAAATAGTGCTAACACTAAAGCCGAGCTTACATTAGGTGAAATCCAGGTTGAATGTATATTTTGTAAAGTGTAAAGTATTAAGAGCGAGGAGGGTTTGTACAGGAGAACGCCTGTTAAGATGTGATGAAATGTTTCGATAAAGAAAATGATTAACTTACTTTTTGTAGACTTTTTTTTGTCAACATGAAAAACAGAAATTAACTTTTGAGGGGTCCGTTGGGTGGATGAAAAGCTGTGAAAATAGTTTGACCTACTTTATAACCAAAGACGCAAAGCTGTGTAAGTGTTTGTTTTTTTTTTCTCCCATTTTTAAATGCACACTTTTTTTTTGTTTTTTTTTCCTACTCTCCTTTTGCTAATTTTTTGTTGCTGTTTTGCATGTTCTGCATGATCTATAATCAAACCACTTTCTTACCTCATGTTTTTATCCAGCACTTATTTTTCTGTCAAGTTATCAGTCTGTGAATGATTGTGAAAGGATTAATGAAAGGAAAAAGGGAACAGTTGGCAGAGAGGCTGGAGCAAGTGGTTGAGGGTAAGAATGGGGGGGGGGACAAAACATGGAAGGTGTTTGTGTCCGATTGGGGTGAAGGGCCTTGTGCACAAAACGGTAGTCAGAAAAGGAGCCAACTTTTTGTTTTCATGTAGATGCTGTGTTGAATTACATATGCAGAGGAAAAGGTTGTTACATTGCAGATTTTAATGTATTTAATGAATGCAGCATTTATATTTCGATTGTAGTGTACCAACACTTGGCTTACAAAGAGGAAAAAAAACCAGAATACAGTATCCACAAACTAAATGGAAACTGTCAAACATCTCACACTTAAAAGCTGGAACCCAGTCGATTGTGTGTGAGCTTATTACGGGATGTCCTGTCTGTGTCACGTCTTTTGTGCCTCCTGTGCCGTCGTCTGCTTTTGTCAGGCGAGCCAGTTTCTTTCTCTGTGGCTTAGAAGTAAACCAAAATGCTTGGTAATTGTACAGTCAGACATCTTTCTACTTCTCCAGGATGGATTCTTTGATTTCTCATTCTTTTTCCCCCCCCACGTATGGGCTTATTTCTTCTGTCACTAGCGTTCTTCTCATTTATTTTTTTTTGTTTTTTTTTCTTTCGTTTGAAGGAGATGCCGTGTACATGCCAAGTGTACTGTATGAAAGAGATCACTGAGCCTTGGAGAAAATATCTTAACAATGCCCCTGTAATGTGCTGTTCAGACAATGTTAGTTTTCAGTTGGAAATAAATTACTGTTTTATTAAGAAAATGTTTTCATGTTTGTTTGTTTTTTTTTCACCGCCATTTTTAGTGGCCAGGAAAACCACTCGGTATTACACTTTATAAATAATATTCATGAATGTGGGTTTACAAAATACTGAACATTTTCCTTTAGTCACGGATAATTCCTCTTTTCTTAACATATTTTAAATTAATCAGAGAATCACAGATCACAGAAGCTAAAGTGATTGTAACATGTTTTCAGTCCATGACAATAGGCCCTTTTCACAGCAGAGACTTTATACTTAATATTAACAGTGGTTTTGTTCCATTCAAGTGTCCCTCTAAGCATTGACAGTGTGACGGTGCCAGCATGCACACTACCAGGACCCTGATACTGTAGCAGCTAAATGGATTTCAGCTATTGTTATTTTTATCATTTACACCTGAGCTGTTCGTCCTGTGACGTCAAATTGTTTTCTAGTCCCCAAAGTCCTCCTTTGGAGTTCGGATTGCTTCGTCTCCCAAGTAGGGAAAGAAAGGGTCCCATACTAAATTTAGTAGCCTGTCCTTCAAAATAAATAATCCACTGTAAAGGTATACATTGTCTGTGAGAGAACAGAAGAATTCTAAGCATCTGAACCTTTGAACTGAGAGGAAACGATCCCCAGGATACAGGCAACTGGGTCAAAGATCAAGAGTTATTCCAAGTATTTTATTAATTTCCTGGAGAACATCTGACCAAAATAAAGATATATAGATACATCAAAATATACAATACAATGCTAATCATGTTCCGTCTACAGTCTTAAATTTAGAACAATTCATTTTATAACGTTTCCCTGGGGTGCTATGAAGTCTACTGTATGTTTAATAATACATTGTGTTTCAAGAATTGTATCTAAATAAATGTTTCAGAGGTGTTAAATAGTGTAAATCATAGCACAAAAACCTTATGAAAGGAAAAATAAATCAAACAGGACAACACTAAAAGGAGAAAAACTACTCGTCCATATAAATGACTATGTGAGTAATTAGGTATCCATCTAACTCTGACCACGTCATTGTCACAATCATCTATACAAGAGCTCAAATCCTCTTCTCATTGTTCGTTAGGATGCTTGAAGGAACCATCAAACTAAAAAAACAAAGATTTTTCTTCTGAAGGAGGAATGAAAGTTGACAAGAGGCATGCGGGAAATCTTGAATGACCTCACTCATCACCGACCTGTCACTATAAACATAAAGTAGTGCTGCATACGTCTTCAGAAAGGTGTTCATTTTCAGAGCAGCCCTGGTATGTAACCACAGATTGTATATAAAAAGTATGTAACTCTATGTCCTCCATCTCCCCCTAGCTAACGTCCACTGACAACCGATGTAAATTTCACTGCTGAAAATATATCAAAATATAAAATATATCAACTGGTCTCTTTGTTTCTCTGTTTTCTTTTTTAAATAAACCGATTAAATGCCAGGATGCTCTTGTAAAATAGATTTTTAATCTCAATGTGACTTTTTCATGGTTATATAATGGTGGTAATAATAAAAAAAATATCTCTGCTTGACATCTTAAGTGTGTGTCTGTATTTTAAAGTCATGAACTTGCATTAGTCAAAACACATGGTTTTATGGAACAGTTTTTTATAATAAGTCCAATTCTTTGACGCCTTCTTCATGACACCTCTCTACTGTTTGGTGCACTAATCTCTCACTCAGAGCCTGTCTAATGTTTCTGTTCTTTTCCCTATCCAGGCATTGGCATTTGTCACTTCCTACATAAATGGTGGGCCTGGTGTCACAGATGTTCTGCATGCGTCATTCAGTATCCCCTTGTGCAAGTCTGTAGTGGTGAAGATGAAGGTGGGTAATCCACGGCTTTGGGTAATGATCATAGGGACTAAAAACAAAGTGACACAACAAAAAAATGTTGCAGCTTCAGAGAAAATCATGAAATAATCTTTGACCCTTGGTGATTTTATCAGTGAGCAGAAGAAAATACAATGGTATGGATGGCCTTACTCATTCCCACCTTCTGTCCCTTTGAATTACAGAGGCTGGTCACATTTTTAAAATTCAGTCACAATCCTACCACCTTCTTACAAGCAAAGCAAGACTTACTAACCCTACTGACCCTCTAAAAATATGTTTTCTTTCTCTCTAAAGGCCTCCATCTTCATAACTTGCATCAGTTTTATAGTACTCATTAATACATTTTTACCTGTAATCTTAGTTACAAATTGCAGTAAAATACAAAAGGTGAATAAAATGCCTCGTTAGCCCATATTGCCCTTAGACACTTCCTCTGAATTTTAGGGTCAGAGGAACTTCTGCATTTGGTCAGCAGGGCGTTGCACTTATTTGCACTTTGTAGGAAAAAAAACACGAGCTTCCCTGGAACGCTGCTTTCTATGTTTACAGGTGCCACCATGTGGATCCAATTTACTTTTGGAGTTTTACAAAGTCACATGTAATCTGATCAACTGTCTCTTAGTTCCAAATGAAGGTGGAATGGCCCTTCTGGCTTATTTTTATCCCAGTGTGTGAGCTGACTTTTGGATGGCCTTAGATTTTTTATTTAATTTATCTCAGTCGAACATTACACTCCCTGTCCAGGAAGGAAAAAACCTTGTGTTGTGTAACATGAACAAAAGAGACTTTAGATAGCTGTGACACTAGCTGATGGATTTTGTATGACATGAATTCATCCTTTAGGCTAAATAAGGCTTCTCTGACTGTGCTCTACACCACACTTATTTCTCAGTGTTGGATATGTGGTACTCGTCACGTCTGCTTGACCTTCTGAATGCAGTTTGACTTGCTTGCTGCATGTTTACAAAACTACATCATCATTTCTTTTTACTCCTCCATGATGCCAAAACATAAAAGAGCAAACTACAAAGGCTCCAACTCACACATTGTGGCAAACTGAAAACCTGGATCAACCGGCTTGCGTCACTGTGACAACTAATCCAGCTCTTCACCTACTTTCCACTCATCTTGTGTGTTCAAGCTGAGGCAGGTTCCAGCTCTGAGTCACAGAGACACGTCCAGAGTTGTGGAAATAATGGGGTGTGTTGTCCACGTCACCGTGAGCAAATACAGATCAGTAAATGCAATGAATGACAACCGAAAGCTTGAACATTTCCTCTCCCCTGTAAACTTGACAGTACACTTGTCCTGACAAGTCCTGATTCGTAAGACGTATGTAATACGTGTCAGGAGTCAGGACATATCATGTTAGCAGAATAAATTGTGTGTGTTATGCAGTGGTAGAAAGTGGCCAAGTATATTTATTCAATCGCTGTACTTAAATACAATTTTGAGGTACTTACACGTCAGTATTTTCATTTTATGCTACTTTATACTTCTACATTTCAGCAGTAAATATGGTAGTATTACTTCACTACATTTATTTGATAGATACAGTTGCTAATCACTCTTCAGATTTAAATTGCACATACAAAATCTACAATTATAGCAGTAAAATTTGTGTTAATTGGCAAAACAAAAGACCAAAATCAAAATGCTTATTACATGCTAATAATCAATAATAACAATAATACAAGGATTACATTATAAAACAACACCCTGAAATGGGTCTTTCTTCCTTATTAGTACTTTTAACAACAATACTTCTGTACTTTTACAAATGCCACAATATTTTGATATATTTTCAGAGAGTAAGGAAATAATTCAAAACATTCACTAGTCATAATTTTGCAATTCCCCTGTCTCAGCACCCACTAACTAGATGCTCAAGTGTCAAGTGTCATAGAATGTCACACAGCACAGGGGAAAGGAAGTCTTAACTAATCCAAGTGGTTTGTGTTTTTCGACAGCACTGCTCACAGTGTGTGTATGTGTGTGTGTGTGTGTGTGTTATGCGAGGACAATTACTCATCATTCAGCTAGCTGCAGCCACACCTAGCAATTGTTGGGGATTTACTGTGGAGTGTAACACACACATGACTCGCCACTGCCATCAAGTGATACAACTGATTCATGGAAACTGGAGTACATGGAATTCACAGAAAAGACTTTGGGGCCATCATGTGGGTATGATATGAAAGTGGTCCCTAAGGTGGAGGGAACAGCTAGGGGCTCTCTAACCCCAGGTTAAAGACATTATAGCAGAATTGTTGAATTCACTAGAAATAAACAGTGAATGAACAGAAGTATACTTTCTATTAGTTGAGATTTGTAAATGTGTAGACAAATCTGTAAATGCGTTCCCCGGTCCCCCAGTTTGCAGTTGGCACCTTAGCCTCTGCTCATCAGAGTATGAATTTGTGTGAATCTGGTGACTGTGATGCAGTATAAAGCGCTTTGAGTGGTTGAAAAGTACACACGATTTACCAATCAATTTTCTTGATGAAACTTGATTATTACAGCATCAACTTGAGGTCAATGAGTGTCAGTATATGTGTCAGAGTAGTGGCTGGAACCCACCTGCCAATTTTGGTGTTTCTTTGTCTTAAGGTTTTTGCTGCACCAACACTTTTAGCAGATAAAAATTATAATAAGAAATTTTCAGGGTCCAAGCAGGCAATCTTCAACTTAATGACCTCAATAACACATCGTAGCCATGAATTACTATATTGTAGTCAAGTGGGATGTTGTTGCCTGGGGATGTAGGATTCAAATCCTACATCCCTGTATCTACATTGAAGGTGGTGGTCAATCTCCCACCAGCAGGCAGACTTATCCCCACCAGAGATGAGCCCAGTGAAGTGGGAAAGGACACAGGCTTGAGACTGGACACTGGTGTTGATGGTCTGAGAGTCAGAGACATGTTTTCCCAGCTTCATGTGCTGCTGCAGGTGGAGTCAGACACGCTCAGCTGGGACAAATCCTGTCCTGTAGCAGAACTGGGATGATGGTGTTAAAAGCAGGGCTGAAATCTACAAACAGGTTCCTGAGGAGTCCAGGAGCTGCAGGATGAAGTGAAGGGCCATGTTTACTGTATCGTCTACGGACCTGTTGGCTCTGTAGGCAAACTGCAGGAGGTCCGGGAGTGGGTCTGTAAAGGATTTGACTGGTGGACTGGGGCTGATCAGTAGAGTCACGCAGGATGATGTCAGGACAGTCCCATTGTCTCTCAAAATGACAGTAGAACTGGTTCAACTCGTCAGCCAGGAGAGAGTCGTTACTGGAGTGGGGGGGCTTTTGGTTTATAGTTGGTGGTCTGTCTGAAGCCCCTCCATACAGCAGTGGCATCACTGGCAGAGAACTTGTGTTGTAGTTTCTCTGAGAACACTTGTTCAGTTTCTCGCAACACCTTGCTAAACCTGTAGCCTACTTTGACTCCCTAAACCTGGCCCTGTCTCCACTCCCAGTGCCTCTTCCTTTTCTAGCTATCTGAGCTTAGATGTGAACCATGTGAACATGGTTCGTCCTCGCAGAAGCTGATGTAGGACGTCACATCCTCTGTGAACTCATCCAGACTGTTGGTGGCAGTCCACATGGTCTATAATCTCTGTGTGGTTACTAGAAACTCTGTAGGTAGATTTGGAATTACTTCAAGTTAATGCATTCTGGGTAATGAGAGAGGACAAACTAACCAAAAAAGCTGTTCAAAAATAAAAATATCTGTATTAAATATTCTGAATCAGAGGGAAAGGGCATTTTATGGAGGAAAGAGTGGCAGCAGCACTGGGATCATTGGACAAGAAGACTACATTTATCTGACAGGTTTAGTAGTTACTTTACACAACGCATATGAAGAGTTCATAAAAAATTATGTATGAATGGTGACGGCATTTCTCACCATTTTCAGACCCCCCCCCGAAACAACCGATTAGTGGAGAAAATAATCAGAAGATTAATTCATAATGAAAGTAATCATTAGTTGCACCCTGATACAAAATAGTTTAAAATGAGCTTCACGTCGACAAAAGCAGTAAAATTCTGCTTTTACATGAATGCGTATGAGTAATACTCTCAGAATCTCAAGTCACAGGGGACATTTTTCTGCATTGAATACTTCCAATCCTCCAAGTACATTTTCCTGATTATACTTGCATACTTTTACTTAACATTTTGAGTGTAGTACCTTTACTTGTAACTGAGTATTTTTACAGTTTGCTATTTGTACTTTTACTTAAGCAAAGGATCTGAATACTTCGTCCACCACTGCACATCTCACATTATAGCTAAGCATCCATGCGGTATTTGTAAACATTGTCATGCACTATAAACTGTAGTGTACAGTGTGTGATTGTTAGTTGTAGGAAATATAAATCCGAGATTAAGGACAGGATGGAGGAAATAAAAAGGTTAGGGCTAACATAGATATCCATAATAAAGGCTAGATGTCTTACGGCGGAGTCTCTATCGTCATCACCGTCGGCCATCTTGTCACAGGCAAGCTTTCTGGCGGGCTCTGTGGTACCTAATGTAAGGTGATGTCACACTTGGCCGTGTTTTCAGGCAGGAACAGGTTTTAGGACCCAAACGCACGACACAGAGGCAGAACAGGTACAGTTTCTGAGGATTTTTTCCAGCCAACAAAACTTACAGAAGAGTCCAGAATTCACCAAAGGTAGTCCACAAACACAGGAAATCCAAACGGGCAACAGAAATCCAAAGTCCATGGAACAGAAAGCAAAGTCCAAACTATCCAGCAGATAATACTACATACAACAAACGTCAGGGATCAAGAACAGACAGGAAACAGGCAGACACATGGCAAGTTCTGTCTTTACAACAGAGCTACTGGCAGTTATTTGGGCTCTGGTGGATTGAGGACGTGAAAATAAGAGAAGCCTTAATCTGCTCTGATTCTGCAGCTGCCCAGATGGCCTTGAAAGGCGGTAAAGCAAAAGCCCGTTCTGATATCATAAGTCAAATTCTAGCCGTATTATTTAGAATTACAATGATCGGTAGCAATGTTATGTTCTGCTGGGTCCCGGGACATGCGGGAATTGAAGGAAATGAAGTAGCAGACCTTTTAGCAAAATCAAGTTTAAAGAAGTTAGAGACAGATATAAATATATCATTGGGAAGAGTGGAACTAAAAGAAAAAAGGAAATAAGCAGAGTATTGAAGGGGAACGGAAAAGATTGTGGGAAAATGAGACCAAGGGGAGACATTATTACTCTTTGCAATCTCAGGTTAAAAAAGTCAGGCACTGTTTTGGATCCAGAATAGATTCTGTTCAAATCTGTAGGTTTTGACTTGGGCATTGTGGGTTGAATCAGTCCTTATATGTCATTGGAAAGCATCCTAATGGGCTTTGTGAGTGCGGGAACTCTGAAACAGTGGAACATGTTTTGCTGAAATGTAACAAATACAATATAGAAAGGAGCTTTTTATTCAAGAGATTATCAGATTTGGGAGTTCTGTCATTCTCAGTCAAATCTATATTGGGTCAAAATGAGAACCACCACTTGATTGTCAAAGTAGTATTACAGTTCTTACACGATACAGGGCTATATATAAAATTTGAAACAATAACGTTTTCACTATAGCGACTTCCTGAGGAGGACAGTAATATGCTTAGAAGCATCTAAACTGCTGTAAATCCATATGAAGAAGAAGAGGCAGACAGAGAGACAGCAGGGAAAACAGAGAGACTAGCAGGCAGGCAGATTACCGAGGGGAGAAAAGACAAGACACAAGTTACTCAACATTAAACATCAGAATAATATAAATAACTAATACAAGCAGACAGATCACAAATAAACTAACACCAACAAGGAACATAGACAGAAGCTAAGGTAAAACAGAACTCAGATTAGACATGGGCAAAAGACAGAAGTACACAGACCAGGAGGGAACACTTAAGACATGAACTAAGGTACAGGACGAAGAACTAAGATACGAGACAAGACAGATCTTGTCACAGGCAAGCTTTCTGGCGGGCTCTGTGGTACCTAATGTAAGATGATGTCACACTTGGCCGTGTTTTCAGGCAGGAACAGGTTTTAGGACCCAAACGCACGACACAGAGGCAGAACAGGTACAGTTTCTGAGGATTTTTTCCAGCCAACAAAACTTACAGAAGAGTCCAGAATTCAACAAAGGTAGTCCACAAACACAGGAAATCCAAACGGGCAACAGAAATCCAAAGTCCATGGAACAGAAAGCAAAGTCCAAACTATAGCGACTTCCTGAGGAGGACAGTAATATGCTTAGAAGCATCTAAACTGCTGTAAATCCATATGAAGAAGAAGAGGCAGACAGAGAGACAGCAGGGAAAACAGAGAGACTAGCAGGCAGGCAGATTACCGAGGGGAGAAAAGACAAGACACAAGTTACTCAACATTAAACATCAGAATAATATAAATAACTAATACAAGCAGACAGATCACAAATAAACTAACACCAACAAGGAACATAGACAGAAGCTAAGGTAAAACAGAACTCAGATTAGACATGGGCAAAAGACAGAAGTACACAGACCAGGAGGGAACACTTAAGACAGATACTGAGGATGAGTAATTATAAAGGCTACACAGAGACTAGAGCAGAATGATCAAAAACAGATTAATTAATGAAACTGGCAGAGAACATAAATAGACACCTAGCAAACAGACAGAACTCAAGCATGATGGTACAAAAACTAATACAAGAGACTGGAACAGAACTGAAATCAGGAAAATACCTAAACACCAGCTGACAGATAATAACCAGAAAAACAATAACATCAGGTAGAGGATGCACACTAAAGGTAGCAAGCAAACAAAAACTAAGTCCAACTAACTAGGGATTCAAACTAATAAGACAGGGTGGCTAAGGGAGATAAGATAACAGAACATAGACCACGACGACTGGATACAAGACCATATACTATATAAGGGATACCTAACTGATAAATGAATAAACTCAGAACTAAACGGAACAGATGACATCTCTTTGTGGATGTGGTTGTAGTTATTAGCTGGCTAATAACAAGAAGCTGTGAGTGTGGTTGTAGTTATTAGCCTGCCAATGGACTTGTCTCAGGATGTACCTCAACCTGATGTTGTGAGTGTTTGCATGTGGAATGTCTAACAAATGAGAGCATCATGGGGTTTGTTATATTAAATCCTTTATCTTGGTGGTACCCAGAAAGGTCTATGATGGCATTAGTAGTCTAAGAGCCCAATATTATTGGTGGTATGAATAAACATGTGTGAACATTGAAACTAAACCCAAGGGTAGGCAACCTTTACAATCAAAAGAGCCATTTTTGTCCAGAGCCACAAAACATATTTTTGCCTTATAAGTGGACAAGCCTATACAATTTCTTAAATGTATGCTGTTGTGTTTTCTGTTAGAGAATTGGAGAATCTTGTATTTAGGCTCAGAATTGAAAAGTGAAGACTGAATTGTTAAAAAAGTAACTTATTAATTTCCATATTACTATTATTTATATATTTGTATATTTTGGCTTTTCAAAGGGCATTAGCCCAAGCAATTTTTTTTTGTCATTTTTTAAATCTCTGTCTTCCATGTGTATACCTCCACAGTAGTGTAGTTCTCTCTACAGGGTGGGGATTATGTATATTTGTAAAGGGGAATCTTGTACCTACTTTTTTTATTGCAAATAAATGTCACTTTTATAATAGTTTAAAAATAGAGACTTTTGTGTAATTATTCCATATTTTGTGTAGTCATTCTATATCAGAACCCCTGACATACAATCCAAATAGTCTACATGAAACTTCAGTGTTACCTTTCATTTGAGACCAGGATTATGTTTCTACACCAAGAGGTTGCCACATAGTAAGCCTTTTTTTGTCAGTATGCATTTTGAGTAACCACAAGTCCAATGGGGAGTTTCCATAGGGCATTTTAAAAAACGCATGAGCATACCTTGGCAAATAATGGTCAAAAGTACTCATATTTCATTCTATATTGATCTGCCTTTGCACACGGCTTCACAAGACCTGGTGCTAGGGCTCAGTTGTGTTTCTAAAGTCATATCAAGTGACCTAGAGGGCTGAAATGTGGTCAGTTCAGAGATGCTTGTTATCCGGCAGAAAGAAAAAACAATATTCTAGCCTCTATAACTCTGTGCCAGTACTTCACACAATTATCCTAAGAAACTACAGGATCTCAGCTTTCTAAAGAGGTCAGGCATTTGATGGTATGCAAAATTAGGTGGGAACAGTGATCTCTGAAGTAGGCACAGTGCAATGTCGGGGAGAAAAGCCGAGAAAATGTCCCAACCCTGAAGAAGTTAAAATAAACATGTAATTCAAATTATTTTATTATAATAGTAATATTCATATTATAAAAATTTATATTAGGGCTGTCAAACGATTATTCGCTTCCAAAATAAAAAAAAATGCACACACATGTATATATTTAAGAAAAATGTGTTATTTTTATATAAAATGTTTATATTTATATAAAATATAAATTATATATACATTGAGTCTATATACAGTATATAGATGCAAATATTTCTTAAATACACATGCATGTGTGTGTATTTATATATTAAAATAATTATACACTGTACACACACAAATATTATGTAAACAAACTTTTATTTTGGATGCGATTAATCGTTTGACAGCTCTAAAATATATATATATATAATCTCATGTTGCCATTCTGTACACTGAATTTTAGTAGTCTATATATTGATTTAACATAAATACCTTCTGCGTGTGTATATTCATTGCACCTATCTGTTCTGTTCAATGTTATTTTCATATGACAGTCCATGGTTATAATTATGTGTGCGGTGTCATAACTACATCTCTGACGTTTATAACAAACCAAACCGTTTGAAAATCGGTAGAAAATTGAGGAAGTTATGGTTATTTAAAAAGTAAATGCACCTTAACACAATGTTACGAGTGAGCGAGCGGCCTGTGACAAGATGGCCGCCAGGGGCTGACGTCGACCTCCATTGGCCAGCAGCGCGGATGAGACATCTAGCCTTTATTATGGATATCTATGAGGGATAACAGGAGAAGTGTTGAAGTTTTCTGGAAGTGTAGAAGGTAACTAACTCCACAAGATGGCAGTAATACAACACTAAGGAAGCCAGCTGCGGTTAAACCTCGATGAAGAAGACGAAGGAGGGACAACTCCACCGCCCACTCGCTGATGATATGCGGCCTCCGCTGTTTTCATTCACAGCTCGGACAGGCAGGGCTGACATGGCTGAAGACTGGAAGTCCGGTTAATTCAAGCTACCTTACTGCTGGGGTGAAACTCCGTTGTACAAAACACGACAGGGAGTTATCCGGGAAGCTGGCAGCATTGTACGGCACTCGATTCCGGCCGGATGACATGGAGATCTCGGCTGAGGGAGAGGCGGAGGAGCGCAGGTGAGTGACAGCCTGCGCTGGGCTAGTTGACATTATCCGGCTAACTTTGCTAAGTGACTGTGGTTATATAACGTAAACAACAAAATTAGAAAATGCATCACCAAGAACCTACTCGATATTTAAACAAAGACGATCAGCATTAATCTTTAGAGCGCCAACTCACTTAAACTGAGCCATAATGTTAGGTAGCTAGCTAGCTGAACACTGGTGGATTAACGTTAGCGACGCTGGAGTGCCAGCGGCAAAGCTAGGCTAGGCGAGGCTAACATGATATGTCAAGGTTTGACAACTCGAGCAAACGGCATGAGCTGCGAGGCTTGTCAACCTCAAAGTTTGGTTGCATTAAAGAAATTGGTACATTTGTTAGCTAACCGTTAGGGCATTTACAAGATAATGGTAATAGTGCTGTTAGCTATGTCATAGTTACGGTATGTTGCGCTAACAGCTAACGCTAGCTGTCAAATCAATTCGGTGAGGTGTATGTTAGCTGGTTGTGGTGTAGAAGTTGTAAGAGACGCTAAAATTACGTTGTTAGAGCATTAAGGTAAAGTTGGACCTAGCCATTTACAGTAATTGATAGATGGAGTAGAGTATACCAAGATAACTTTGATTTGTTTAAGTATTAAACCAATTGTGCTTCTGTAGCACAACACACACACACGAAACAGAGAGAAAGTAATCCTCAACCTCAACAACCTCTCTGAGCCTTGTAGAATTTAGCTCCATGATGTCCAACCAACACACACACAATAAATGCCACATATATTTGGCTTGTTGGATAAATGCATCAATCTCTGCAGTCTGTGGAGAATGTTCTCTAACATAGAGCCTCCCTCTTTCCATGTTTCATGATGTGATTTGATTAGTTAGTTAGCCGAACTCGTGATGCTGCTGCTCAGCACTGCTGATTTATATGAAACAAGACTTGTTGTGTTCATAAATGTGCTATTCATAGTTTTCATAGCCTTTACTTTTCAGCATTCTCCACATCACTTCTCTGTTGTCTTTGTCTGAGATGACGAGTTTTGTAAAGGAAGAATTTTTTTTGCAAATGTGGGTTATTCACTTTGATTAGACAATGCAGTCATGTACTCTATCTTGCATAAAATAGAGTGTAACAGCTGACAAAACAAATCTGGGCACGTATAGATAACCTAAATAAAAATTGGGGGATGATTCTTAAATCTTATAATACATTTAAGCACACATCAATGCTAAAGTCTAGTGTAGTATATAAGCAGAAGCAGCAGAAGACCAGTTAAATTGTCCTATACTCAAATACCACCTCAAGCATTGGTACCGTCTGACAGCAGATCTTTAGCACCGCTGGTGTAGTTATGTGACTAGTTCTCAATAGCATTCAGTTTCACTGCTGACTTCCAAAAAAAAAAAGAAAAGTTGAAGTTCTGGATTTGAGCCAGTATGTGTGTGACCGGATATAATTTTGTTTTGTATTTGAACACTTTAGGAGCAGCAGTTTTCCATGACTGTATCCTAAAGATATGGTTTAACCCCGTTGAAATCCATATCAACCATTATGTGTGGTTTGTAATATAGGATTTCGACATAGAGACTATTTAAAGGTCCCTTTTTGCAGAAAAAAACATCTTTAAAGCTTCTAATTAAAATGCATCATCAGAGCTCTGTGCTCATCTTTATGCAAAATAAGTAAGAATAATATGGGATCATGAAAATAGCTAACAGGCACTTAAGACTTGGGCTCTTGTACACATTTTGTTTATAGGGAGGCAGCATCTATTTATATCTGTTAAGGTCAAGCTGTGGTGATCTGGTATTAACTGATGCTCAGAACTCCCTGTTAGTCACTGAGTTCATAGTTAAGCAATGTTATTGTAACTAAAATGCTGAAGACTCAGTTTTACATTTTGGGTGTTTTTGTTCATCTGATTAGTGATTTAAGCTACAACAATGCTAACGCCAGCACTTCTTCACCTCCTTCCTCATTCCTAAACTTCCTCTCTCACCCTGCCTCACTCCTTCCTGCTGCCCTGTTTTCTCTACAGGAGGGAGCTCTGGAAGCTACTGTCCAGCCTGAAGACCACGGTGGAGGGTCTCGTGTCTACCAACAACCCCAACGTGTGGTCACGTTACGGCGGCCTGCAGCGGCTCCACAAGGACATGAACAACATCCTGAGCCATGGACTGAAGAACGAGCAGGTCCGAACTCAAGAGATCTAACTGATACCCCTCTGTTTTTGTTTTCTGTCCGATCTGTAAACAGATAGCAGATCACTTTCTGTTCGAGCTCCATCCAGCTCTGACAGACTCGTACGTTAAAGTTAAAGCATTAATGAAATGTTGACCGTCAGGTCTGAATGGCTGGTCAAACAACATATGTTTGAACATGAAGGAGTCATTTATTCAAAGTGTGTCCCATAACCCAGTACTGGACAACAAACTGCAGAATAGGTCAATGAACTCACTTTATTTTAATAATGGCTTATTGTGTTTATTCAAGCTGGAATTCTGTATAACTGGGTCACGCTAACCGCTGGCTTTGTGTTGCAGGTGTACTACAAGCAGAGAGACTACTGGCCATTTGTGTGGTGTGTTCGCTACATCAGCCCCCAACTAGCCTCGCACGTTGAACAGGTATGGTCACTGCCCGCCACATGCACAGTGTGAATATTTTCAAGTTTAGTCGGCACACAAATCATTTAAATTTGCAATAGGAGGCAGGTTCATGTGGACATAGGCCTAAACATTGCTACCTTGCTCTAGGCTATGTGTATTTCTCCTACAGATTTAACTCATATACAGTATAAGGTAGACTTACATAGAACTTTCAGATTGTGAACTTACTTTGCATTACAGTTATTTACCTAGAAAAGGTTGGTAATATGGTAACAAGAAAATTTGATTTATGGCACTATCCATAGTTTCAGGCAGGTTCCAACCAACTGAAGAAATAATAGTCACTATTTAGCAATCTGAATCAGCAATTACAGCTTTACGGATAAGACTTAAATCTTGAGTGTGAGCATGGTCAAATGTAATTACAACAACATAATTAGTACTGTAGCATCCCTAGTGTCGCTCTTGAGCAGAAAGGAAATATAAATCATTGACTGGATTTGCAAAGCTGACTGTGATGAACCATTGATTACTTTTTGAAAGTGTCACTACAGGTGTCTACTGTGGATTTTATCAGGGTTCTTTTTACACAGTCGTTTTATTGATCTCCTAATCATGAGCCATCTTGTTGTGGAATTGTTCAGTGGTCCAGGGCTGGCTGTTATCTCTCAGGTTCTGTAATTCATAGTCACACATGTGCTTCTGCATTTTATTCACCCTGATATGCACACCCTACATTTGGAACATTTGTGAGAGAATAAATTGCTGGTGATTACTTGTGAAAGAATAGTAGCCAGGCTGCAAAGTTATCAATGTGTATTATCCATATCCTGATCAATATTTTTTAATAGCAGATTTGTTAGTTTGCCCCACAAGCCGCTTTGACAGGGATCTTATCCTCAATTAGCTGATAAATTGCTTTTCTTGTTGGACAGTGAAACTAGATGGCAAATTTAAGCGCCTGCTGCTTGGCGCTTCTTTTGTAAAGTTGTAATGTGCAATGTTTGTTGCATGCAAAGTCAGCAAATACCTGACACAGTTCAGTGCCCTCAGCAGAGACACTACCCTTCCTGGATAACCTATGGTTTGTGTTGCGGTGTGTTTTGAGGAACAGTCACTCTTAAACCCTCGGTCACCTCTTTCAGTTGAATAGCAGGGCTTACAGTGTGCTCAGCCATGATGTAATCATCATGTGACGATTGGTTGTTGATGTCTTGTCTGCCCTGTCCTAGTTTTATGCTGACAGGTTTTTTTTTTATCACCCCTCATTCCACTCATTGCCTTCCCTGTTTAGACTGTTAAGCCTATCATCTGCATTACAACATGCCAGACCTTTCTCTGTCAAACAAACAGCGGTATGTTTGGAGTAAATAGAATAACGGCTGTGCTAACCAAGGAAATCTAAGGAACAATATCCCATGGGTACTGGCTGTCTAATAGTTTGGACGAAAAAAGGAACAAATGAGGACATTTTATTAGTTTCAGTGTTTCCAAAAAAACCAATTAAAATGTGTACTTTATAATCAGATGAATACCGTTTGGCTCTCTGCTATTCAGAATTAGCTTTATTGACAAGCAGATAGACACAAACAAGGAATTTGCTTAGGTGACTTGGTGCATAACAATACACACTAAATATATAAAATTGTGAATATTAAAAAAAAAATAAAAAATTAAAGTTGCATTGTTTGTGCAGTGATATGCTAAAAATTTACAGCGGATTTACATGTTTACTCTTTGCACCCCTGCCAGCTGCTTTCCCGTCTACCTCTCCCCTCACAATATGGTTCCACTTCACATTTCTCCTCCATTTGTCCGCCCTCAGTTCAGTCACTTGGAGCCAGTACTGAGCAGTGGGATGCAGGGCGTCGGTGAAAGCTACAAGGCTGAGCGCTGGCTGCTACACAGCTTACAGGTCCACAGGCTGTCGACTCAGCTCAGACCTCTGCTCCGGCACCTGGGACACACACGTAAATACTACAACGGTGAGTTCGATGTTAATGGGCCAGTTTAATCTAGAAGACACTGGTGTGAAGTGTAAACTAAAATAAGGAGCAGATGAAAGTACTCCCTCATTGTCTGTTACTGTCAGTCCATATGACCTTCTGTCCTCTTTTGATTTTTCTCTTTGTGTCTTCACTCACTAATTCATTATCTCTCTATAGCTTATCTTCATACCTCTCTTTGTCGTTTGTCTCGGGCCTTTCAGATGATGCCTTTCTGCTGAGCGAGCCCCATGTGACCGCCATGTTCCAGTGTCTTGAAGCTGTGGAGCAAAATAACCCCAAACTGTTGGCCCAAATAGACACTGTCGGGGTAGGTCTTGTGAAATAACTTTAATAAAGTTTGTCTACTTTGTTGCATTCATATATCATCATTTTGTTATTAATCTTGTTCATGAATGTTTTGAATTTTTGGTTCATTAAATGATGTTACTGACATTTGTTTGCACAAATGTGTATTTATCACCTTAAAATCTATAGATTTGTGGGTTGTTTAATGGCAAAACATTTCTATTCCCCCCCCCCAGCTGTCTCCTCTGAAGGGCCCATCATGTCTGGGCCTGTTGAAGAGCCAGAGCCTGTGTGTGTTGCCAGGGGCTGGAGGGGCTTGGAGGAGTGCTGACTTGGCTCCCAGAGGAGAATCTCTAAATCGTAGACTCACCACCTCCAACTGCTCCCTCCGAGAAGCAGTTACCACCAGCCACAGCTCTGGGCACACAACGGGAGTCGAATCCCAAAACAGCAACAGCACAAGTGAGGAGAAGTCTAGTATTTTTTATTTGTCCATTTTATGCTTTTAATGTGGAGTTTCTTCTGATTCAGCTGAATCATATGTATCTCATTGAAAGTTCTCCTAAAGCTCAACTAAATGTGCTGTAATAATAACTCCGTGTCAGCCGACAGCTGATCTTCACTACTTTTACGAAAAGATTCACATCAAATACTGAAATGACTTAGTTTCTTGGGAAATAAGGGTAGGAAGTATTTGATTTAGGAACAGAAATTTAGCACTGAATGCACTACAGTTCGTATGTGAATGTGGATAGACTGACTGACGTAACCATACACAGACCTGATGGTCACTTATTGAAGAATGTGCTGATACAGCCTCCAACACCAAATGTCCTGCACTGACTGTGCTCAACAAAACGGTTTTCCTGAACATATTTTAACATTGTTACTTTTTTGGATTAAAAAAAACCGTTGTCCATTCCACATCGGCAAAGTGAGAAGCAGGCCTGTGAGCTTAATTATTATTATTTTTTTAGTTTTTGTAAAAGATTGCGTCTCTATCCATCTCACCTTCCTCATGCCTGTTCTGTTGCAGACACTACCTCTCCAGGCAGCAGCCTGGGAGCTCCCTGGGTGTGTGTGTCCAGGCCAGAAGAGAGCGAGCCAGGTGTGACGCCCACTCCTGGCCCCGTCTCGGCCCCTTGCGTCTCCATCACACAGTCCCCCCCGGCCACCTCCCTTCAGGCTGATGCCGTGGACTCTGGTGACGGCGACTATGACGTGGACGATGGTCCGGAGTACCTGGCCATTGGTAACCTGGGGCAACGTAGTCGGTGTGACTCCAGAAGCTCTACCCTCAGCAGTGAGCAGGACGTGACACAGGACCAGTCCGTGCCACAGTGTTCCCTGGCTCGGCCCCCACCCAGACGCTCATCTTTCTCAGAGGGCCAGAGGGGGCCGGGCCGAGGGTCCCGAGGACACACACGCTCGTTTTCTGACACAGGGGTCAATCAGAAACTCAGGAATGGTAAGTCAGCGTTGAGGGATCTCATATGACAATAACTGGGGGATCCTCCATCTATTTGTATGTAAGTTATGTTGTATTGAATTAGAAGAGTTAATTGAAATAAAACCTGTAACTTTTTTTTTTTTTGAAGACTTAGTGTTTTGTATAAATGTGTCTGAACTTCAGATTTAAACGCTTTTTAGCTAGTATATTTTTCGTCAATGCAGTGACAAATTGCTTAGCGCTGCATGTTCACAGATTAAACCATATGACGGTTTGCTGTACTTGTCATGATCAGCTGCAGTCGGCTGGTTTTGGTTGCATGTTTTTTTTTTGGGGGGGGGGGGTTTGGGTTTAAATTTGAATACTTTCCAGAATATAATTCCTTTAATGTGATGCGTAGTCTGTGTTTAGTGGCAGCTCTGTGAGATTTGGCTAGGACAGCTTCTTGCTCGGAAAGGGACCCACTTCCTGTCTGATGGTTTTAAATGATTTGGAATTAACACTCTTTTCTCTTAGCTCAGTGTTTCCCCTTCTTGGGTTGCGGTAACTTTCTCTCCTTCTGCTCTATCTCTCTTCTCTCTCTTTTTACTGTTTGTGCGAAGGAGGGGGCCACCGAAAAATCACCATAATAATAGAAGATCCGGTAGCAGGTTGGCAGCGCAGTTCCACTGTGCTCCATCACTTGACTCCTCCCACCCCTCTTTCTGTTTCTTTTCCCTCTGCATGCCGATGAACTCTCTCCATCCCTCTCATTTAAAGTCTTGCCTTCAGCTCATGATATGTGCATTTGGTGTTTGATGTTCTTGTTTAAACTCGTTTTAGTTTGTGTCACTTGGGTCAAATTGATGCGATCAGGACATGAGTGACCCCTTTTTATTGTTGTTAGTTATTGTTCATGCACACTTTTTTTTATTTTATTTGTTTTATTTTTTTACAACCTATCTCTGTTTTATTGAAAGTATCATAGAAGTTATAGATATAAATTGTGTGTAATGTGTTAATTTCATCACAGTTATGCTAGTGATGTCCTGATAGCATTGTCATTTTGGGTTTTCAGATTAATTTTCCCTATTACCAA
>NW_024041209.1:0-25000 GCF_014851395.1 Micropterus salmoides
TGGGAGTGACAGCTTCAGTTAAGTGTCTCACTGTCAGAAAGGATATTCAGTGAATATTGTAGCAGTATTGATGTTATCTAATCTTTATGGGTTTATGTGGCCAACCAGCACTATAGGATGTAGAAATTCTTCAGTGTGTGTGTTTTTTTTAACTGACAGAAGATGTATGCATTAGAGTTCAAATGTGTAGTTTTTCTTTGACAACTGTGTAATTGTAACAATTACAAACCTTTAAACAAACAACCTGCTACGTTAGCTCCATCGCAAAACAGTGTGGGAGGCAACAAAAGCTGGCAAGTTGAGTGGAATAAAAAGACAAAAACAAGACAACAATGTTTCTGTAGAAAGATGTGAAGATGTTATTTTCTCAGGAAAAGTGTGGAGCAGTTTCTCTCTGATGAGAAGCGAAAGTAACTGCATAGGGTTCATGTGGAGGATACTTTTTTTTTACCAGCGCGTGCACACGGACATACAAAATGGTTGCCGTGGTAACAGCAGCTCTAGTGTGCCTTAAATAACCCTCGTCTATATCTGTCTGTCTGACGGCCTTGTCTGTCAATCACTCCAAAGCCATCCAAATAAGACAAGTTCCATCTCTGTAGTGAAACTTGTGTTACACTACAGTTGGGTTTTACACTTTCAAACTGTTTTCTATGAATGGTGCACAATGAAGGACCAAATCAGTAACAGACTAGCTAAATCAAGGTAGTTTATTGATCATTAAAATGAAAAACCATTCTTTATGTAAAAAGCGCGCATGCACACACACACACACACACACACACACACACGTTAGCAGTCACATTTCTCCCTGTCTATCCCTCAATGATTCTATCTCTCACACACACACAAACACACACACACAAATTTGTTTGGTTAGATAACCTGCCACTAATTAGAGACATCAGTTAATTAAGGCTAACTAACTGCATTGGCTTCACAATGAGCAGCTGTGTATCATGATTGACACATGGTGGGGGGTATAGTTCAGCAAATGCAGCCCAGGGGCACACGGACATCCAAGTGTCCTTTCCAAAACTGCTATATTTAGACACAAATTGTATACTCTTGTAATCTACAAAAAATGTTGTGATGGCCTCCTTCTCAAAGTATGTGACAAAGCGAGAACAGAGGCAATAACACGAGAAAGGAAGAGAGAGTGTGAAAGAGTGAGAGGAGACAGATCAGCTGATGTAAAGGGTCAGTGTGTACAGCAGATGGTTGCCAGCGGCGACCCAGTGACGTGACAGCATTTACTGTGCTCCTCACATCTGTCAAAACATCCCACTGAGTGTGTGTGAGATCGTATGTGATTTACATCCACATCTGCTGCCAAAGCCCTTTGTACATCACATGACCATACTTGAGTGCAAATGTCAGTGTGCACTAAACTGCGCTCATCTATGTTACATTCAGGGAAGCTGATTTCCAGTAATAGCACATCATATTGTTCACAGAACTGGCATAAAATGTCAAATAACAGTCATATGTTACAGCAATGTGGAGTGAAGTGCAACAGGCAGACAATAAGATGACTACACTGTCATTCATGTAATATTCATGTGTATAGGTTAGGAGTTTGGTTTTAAATCCAAATACTTGAATCTACAGTAATTTAGATTTTAGTGACATAAGGTTGAATACGCCAAATTGCTGTTTAGGCACAAACAACAGTCAGAGCCCTCCTTTCAGTTTGCCAGCCCTTCTCCAGGATCATGGAAAACGAGAGTCCAGCTTCTCTCCAATTTTAGTTCCAGATCCAGTCAGCTCAACAATATCTAGTTGGTACCGCTCCACCTCCTGCACTAGCTCTGGTTCCATCCCCGCCAGAGAGTTGCACGTCCCAAGAGCCAGTCTGCGATGCCAGGGGTCTGCACGCTTACGTTTGCCTGCCACCCATCTGACAATCCCAGCCTATCTCTGTGGGTGTCGGGCGCACAGGGTGGCGACTCCATGGACTTCTTTCAGGGTGTGCCTGAACGGGCCCCATGGGTCAAGGCCAGGATCAGATCCTTCTTGGGTGATTCATGTGGGGTCTGTGTATGTTTGACTCCACTACATTTACTGGACAACTACACTTACAAGTTATTTTGCAGATTAAGATATAAAAAATCTAAATGCATTGCTACAGAAAATCCATCATACTTTGCATACAAAACACACAAATGTAAAGACTGTGCAGTTAAACTCATCAGTCTTTAAAATAGATTTGCCTGACCAACTACAATATTGATGCATCAATAATAATGATACTACAAACTGGTATGTATAATATAGCACTGACAGAAGTCAGTCTGTCCCTAAAATGAAAATTTTTTCATTCAATATTAGTTAATTTTACTTACTGACAATACTTATATACTTTTACAATTGGAATGTAGTATGTTTAGTTGCTATTGAGTATTTTTCAGTTATGGTATCACTAATATTACTTTCAGGCAAGTATAAGATTTAAAAAATCAATTTAAACAACTCGGATGTAACACATCGTACTTGAGTAGCTACCGACAGTCTAAAACAATGTGTGTCCATTTCTTGCAACTACTGGTCATTATCTTTGACTGTCCACAACAAAGAGGATGAGAAACAAAACTCCAGCTAGGAAAATATGTTTTGCAAACTCGAAAACTGATTGATCCACACAGTTCTTCATAGTGGAAAGAGACGATACAGAACAGCACTCCTCTGCCCTCTATTAGCTGTGTGTGTGTTTGTTCTCTCATCAGGGAGCCCATTTTCTCACACTGCTCCACATCTGCTTCTGATCATGAAAAGTAACGCAATATTCATCCAATACATCGTCTGATTCCCATTATTAAAACAAATACAACATGGAAAAAATCCTAAAGGCCAAATCCCCAGGTGGCAGTGTATCAGCTATACGCAGCACAACACAAAATACAGGTCTGAGTTTACACATAATACAAACTGTTGAGAGCTTTAGAGTAAAAGCTCTGAGATCCTAAACCCCCCCCACAGTGTGAGCTCAGTCATCAAGAGCAATTTTTGCAAGATGTAAATACAAACATTAGAGATTGAAAAGATTAGAGGTTTTATTATTTTTAAAACAAACTAAACGGTTGCCCTGCCATTGCAGTCCAATCCCAATTAGGGATTGAATGATGCACAGGCTGGCAGTTTGAGATTGGAATATGAGAAGTGCTGGCTAGAGGTAGAGATTAGAGAGACCGTCCTGTAACATAAAGGTCATATATTTGATCGCTACCGCAGCTGTATTTCCTGTCACATCAGAGAGAAGTGCAAGATCAGAAAAAAAATGCTGCTCTGGTTAAAGCATCAAGCTGGCATTATTCCCACTTCTTTTTATTGTAAATTTCTTCCTGTCCTATAGTCAGTCAGTCTCTCAGTACTTTCTAACTTCCCTACCTTGTTTGTGGCACTCAGCCCAAAGCCCATTTTTTCCTGATGTTGTAAATGTTAAAAAATGGGACTCACCGACCAATTGCATGTGTCATGTGATGCTGCTCAGCCACCCAAATCTATGCATTCCGATAAGCATTGCGAGTCGAGTCCGTGAGTGAGATACACCAGAGACGTTTTGGAAACGGAGAGAGGAGACAAAAGAGAAAAGACATTTCACATGGCTTTTAATCAAGAAGATACAGATTACATGAGGGCTACATTCTTCCCACGGGCACTTCAAAACGAGAATATCTCATATATCTCCAATCCTAGCCAGAGCTCACGTTTCTCACTGTAGGAAAGTGGTATATAAGAGGGAATGAAAGCTGTTCATTTGTTAAGATGAGTTCATTATAAAATTGGTTAAGATGACACTTCACTTTAAGGTACACTTTTTTTACATTTTTTATAAAATTAAGCACTTGATTTTAGTTTACTTAAATTTAAAATGTATTATTAAAGTAGTTATTTACTATCCCTCCAGTTTGATGTGAAAACTGACAGTCAATTGTTGACTAAAAACATATGGTGATACAACTATACGCTATGGCAATGAATGGTAAGGCAAGTTAGTTGTTATGATCTGGATCTTTGCTTCGGGAATTTTTCTCAAACAGAACCTCTGAATTTCAGTTTGAATACCCCTGGAATAGAATGAACTCTGACACCTTAAATGTTAAGCCAATGTTAAGAGATCTTTCATGTGGAAAAAAATTTAAATCATTTAAATCATCATCACCAAAACATCTATCGACCTTGCATGATAAAGATCATGCGAGGTCAGATTGCTCAGTCAACTATGTAGTCATTTCCAAAAACAGCTGAGCACAGTAGTTTTAAAATTTTACGCAAACATTGTCAGCCACACATTAATGTATATTCAGGGCCTCGTTTTTGTTGTGGTCAATGACCAACAACAGCAGCACTCCAGCCTTTTGGTCGGAAAATAAGACCCACGTCACTTCGCTGCCAGTCTGGTGATTTTATCAACAAGAGCAAACAAAATACTTGTTTGTTGAAATAATGCTTAAAATGTAAAATATTGATTAATCACTCACCAGTAAGCTGCATCAGGCTTTAGACACAAAGACAATACATAGAAGAATCTATTCAGTGTTGTTTTTTTCTTTGTCTTTTCATGGGATTTCTTGACAACATGTATGTATCCTACACCTCAAATAACTAGAAGATAGAAATAACTAGAAATATAAGTACAATTTTAATTCACTCAATCATTATTTTACAGATTGTTTGATTTTATTAGGTGTAGCTGCAATACCCCATGAACACCCTGTGTCCACAGCTTGAAAATGTCAGTTTCACACCTTGTTTACAACAATGAAAATTTCAGTGCCACAGCCTGAAGTATGACTAAATCTGGGACAAATGTCAGAGCTAAAATTATTATCAGGAGAAAAAAAATCTAATAATACTACTAAAATAAAATGAAAAATCTTGTGCATGATACATGCGCTCCTCTATCTTCCTTGCGCACATGCACACAGATGTTGTTTATATTTTAAAAAAGCCCTCCTCCTGTCTTTCCCAGAATCCCTTGTTGTTTCTCCCAGCATGCCTGCAGGTTGCAGGGAGAAGGGGGAGGAGCTAAAATGTCAGAGGTCACCTGACAAAAAATGTTTGATCTTTCGTTTTCTCTCTGCACGTCTCTATCATCTACCACCTCTCTTAGCTCCCCTTTTTCTTCTTAATATACATTCATTCTTCTCTTTCATGAGGTTGGGATGGAGGGATGGGGTCCTGCCCTCATGTGTGTATGTGCGTTTTAACACGCTCCTTCCAGTCTCTGGGGTCATAAACGTTGACAGCCTGGGACTGAAATGCTTTCCCAGATTTCCAATAAAAAAAGCCAGAATTTCCCACTTGATAAGATCATAATCACAAGTAGCAATTTTCCAGCAAAAAGTGAATTTATGCAAATGAAGATTTGAGTGCTACTATAAGACACCATTATTTGAAAGAATGTAACCTGACTTCCCTTGGTTTAAATTGAATTATGCTTCTTCTTAACTGGTCACTTAAGTCTTTTATTGGCAAAATGATTCATCTCTATTTTAAATCATTTTTTTATTCAGTTTAGTTAACAATAAGACAACAACAAGATAACAATAAGCTAAATCTGGACGTCAGCTCTTATAATTGTTTTCAACATGAGCACTTAACACTTGGGAAATAATGAAATGCTTCACTGATGAAAATTCTCCTGCCTTCCTCATTTAGGGAGGTGACTAAACCTGTGGAGTTTAAGTTGTTTTTGTACCTACTCTTAAAACAAATCTCTAGCTCCATCTATTGGACAACACTGTGCAAGACAGTTACACCTATACACATGAACATCTGTGGGGGGTGTGGCTTGTAATCAGGGTCCAAGGATTTTAATTTTAATTTTCATCCTCAAACTAAATCCTGATTCTCACCAGGCTGATCATCATCTGGAGACCAACTTGGACCTACAGCAATCCATCTACAAGCAAAAGAAATATCCTGGTGGAAGTGAGTTGTGTTTTTCTTCCAAGTTTTTTTCCCCAGCTGTAATTTCACTACAGTGGCAGGAGGGTGGATCTCAATCCAGCTTGTTTGAAAAGCACAGACTTGACAAGAGACACGCCTCTCAGTCAGCTAAACACCTGGATGCCTTTAAAGCCACATTAGCTAACTTTACATTTAACACCAGTATGTAAACAATTACAAAGCCAAGAGCAGATAAATAATGATTAGATCCAGGGGTGTTCTATCTATCCTTTAATCATCAAACTGAGAATTAATTTTAGGTGTCGAGTGCTGTATATTTGTCTCTAGGCAATGATGAAAATGGCTTACACATGCAGCACTTTTGTTTTGTTCTGAAACTTAAAATAAATAAAATATAAAAAAACATAAAATATAAAATAAAAAATAGAGCAAACACATGTAAAGCTACATGGTTTGATCATTAGTGGAAAGCGGGTGAAGAGGCGCTTGATTAAGCTGAAAAGGGTTTCCTTGATTTGAAACGGGGTTGACTGACATCCTGTTAAGAAGCCTGCATTCTGTCAATCCTATTCAGCTTTTGATATTGAAACCCAATCTCAGGACAAAGAGCAGCACTGTGCTTCTCATTCCTGGTGCGGTCATTGTACCTAACAGCTGCAGGGATGACTGGATGGATGAGAATGTCAGGAGGTACCAGCAGTCTTAAATGGAGCCACTAGTGTGAGGGTGTGAGTCCTCCAAATGACTCTGCTATTCATTTAGCAAAGTGTTTGCTGGCACATGCTTGTTAGCGTAGGTTGTTTGTTTCTTTTAAGTTTAAAATGACTCAATATCAGTTCATTTCTCCTGATTATTCTTGTCTTTAAGTACATCTATGTTTGAGATGATATGCAAAGAGCATTCAGTCAGCAACCGTCACAAAGGGAACGAAACTATGCGACCCGCACTGAAGGTCAAATATCTATGACGACAGTGGCTTTGGCTGTCCAAAACACTCCACATGAAGAGATAATTTAGAAAGCTACTGTCTGAGAATGCAGGCGACAAGTGTCAACACCGGATTCAAATCTGTTGCGGTGGGAGGTCATTGTTAACTGCGTTAAGTACAGGTACTTGCTGTGGGAAATAAAAAACAACAGATTTTTAGAGACTTCGGCTTACTGTCCATCTATCTTCAATGTTTAATGCATACATTATAGACTCAACAGACAACTCATCCAGTTTTGATGTTTACTGTGTAAAGACACTGAACCCAAAGGAATCCTGTATCATTCATGGTCTCCATCCATGTTTCACTTGTTTTTCTATTCATTTATAACCAGTTGAATTTTACAGCAACCTGACCAGACCTGCATTATTAGTTTATTATAAGTAGCTGAATTTAAGGGAGTGCTGTTTTAATCCTTCTTGTATAGAAATGCTGATGAGACATTAAAACTGCTTCCTAACACCTTGATAGTGAGGACTTCACTTGCCAGATCCTAATGGGCTTAAATGCTTCCAACACTTGGGCAATCTGTCCCTTATCAGTTCCCATATATCACTGCGAACAGTCTCAGCTTGCACAGAGGCAGATGCTTGCACAAGTCTAACCTTTGTGTATCCTAAACATGCCCTTGTGTACTACCAGCCACTGCTACATGCACTTTCCCAAATTGCAAATCACTTTTGATTTTATGAACTGTTTAAGTATCTGAGCTTTTAGCATCCAAAGGTCCAGTTTACCATTTCAATTGGAAGGTTTTTGCTTAGCAACCGTGTAACCTTCAAAAATAATAATCTTATTATCTCGTATGTTGGGTTTTGAAAAGTTATTAACCATTGCTTAGAGCAGAGGTTTTCAAAGTGTGAGGCGGGCCTTCCTCGGTGGGCTCCAAACAGTTTCAGGGGAGGCTCAGTGAATGGAAGTGAAACAATATTACATTACTTATTGCGTTATTGAAAGGAGATCACATAGAATAGCCTATGTGTGAGAGTTAAGAGATACATTAGTTTTTGGGAACTGTTTTTGTCCACATCAGATTCAGAAACTAATAGTCTCAGACTTTGAAAACCCCTGGCTTAGAGTATTGAAAATCTTATTATGCTAATTTAAGGGAAACAATAGATTTCTTTATTTCTAATTCAAATTATCTCTAACTGAACCACTGACATAGTCCTCAAGGTCTCAGGGCCCCTGAAAGACATTTTGATGGGAGTAAATATCTATGCTCTAAAATTACAGATTTTACAGACTAGTGGTTCCCAAATGTTTTTGGCTTTTTTTAAATAGTCTTCAAAATTGTCTCTATTTCTAGTCTATCTACAGCAAACCTAACTATCTATCTCTTAGAAATTAGGGTTAGGACTTTGAAAATGCATCACTGTTTATACGGACTGGAAAGGTATTGAAAAGTTAGATAATCTATTTCCACAGTAAATCTTTTCACACAGCAGTTGGGGGCCTGTCAAACGTGACGTAACTATGTTGTGCGCATGTCTGTAATACAATCTTAAAACATTTAGTAAAAGTCTTTGCTTCTGTTCAATCTTTAGATCACTGCTCCATATAAATCCTCTTGTAATACTGATGAGACTCTTTATGGGTCAGCATGACTCAGGACTCGAGGAGCTCCAGCAGGTGGGGTGTCCGTTCTCTTCTGAGGTTTAACTCAGGATATCTGTTGAGCTGAGTGATCCATCGCAGAGCTCGGCCTCCCCTCTATCTTTAGTGAGCCACGGTCTGTGAATGGAGGGCCTAACTTTATCTGGCCCACTGTCATCGAAGCTGCTGTTATTTTTAGAGGATGGCTTGCACTGGTAGCAGCTGCAAAAGCATTTAATGCCCCCCAACCCCCATCCCAACTTCATCTCTCTCACTCTTTAGCTGTTGGACAATGACAGTATCAGAGCTGACGTATAAACCAAGCACTTGACTGAAAGACTGTGGTCATTTCCCTCTCTGCCACCTGCAACCTAAAGCCAAACCAAGGGGACACAACCGAGATATGATACCTGTGACTATGGGCCTACAAGTTTGAATGGAAGATTAAATTTTTCTCTCAGTGATCAGGAGGTGTGTCAAATGTGAGCCAGGATCCACAAACAACAAACCAAACCAGAGTGACAAGGAACAAGAACTGAGGAGTCTCGCAGAGCTTCATGACTGTTCTACAGAGCAACAGAAGGAATACCTACCAACTCTACGAGTCAAAGAATTATTTTAAAAACAGCCCAAAGGTCATTTGAATTAACTAATGCCAGCTTGAACGTTTTGAGGACATCATTTTTAAGTAAACATCCCAATAGTGACAGGATGCTATAAAGAGTGTGACTCATGGTAGTGGTAAGTACATCCTTTGACTGTCCTTTAATCTATAAAATTAGAAAAGGAAGAATTTTACTAACTACACTATGTTCATTTCCTCTCTTACTGTATATGTCTCTCTTGGCACTGCTTCTTGACATTCAGGCCTGCTTAAGTAGAATCATTTCTATCCATGTTCTATCAAAAGGCTCAATGAGTAGCTGTGTGTTTTTCACATCTTTACTGATTTAGAAATAACTGACATGCTACCCGAAGAGCTATTTTCTACGTGAAAACATGACTACGCAATCTACGCTGTTTTAGAGGATGTGCATCAGATGGGGGAGTGTGTGCATCATACAGCAGGGACAGTTACAAGTCAAACAAGTCAAGAAAGATGGTGACAACATGAGGGAAACAAATGAGCCATATGATAGAGACTAATGTTTTCCATTGGCTGCTAAAAGATCAAACCATAATTCAAAATGTCTTTATCAAGAAAGACGAATTAAATAATGACTTGGGACATCACAACAATGCAACTATTCAGACAAAGACAATTCATCAGCAGGGATGCAGCTGACACACATATACTAATGACTGCATTTTGTCTTAGTGACTGCAGGTGTGTAACAGTTTTTGTGCTATGAGGCACATGCTCTCTGGTATCTTTTTTTGGACAGTCTCCTTACACTTATAAATACACTCTTCAATGAGTTACAGCACCAGCTGGGTGACAACCGGGAGTGGTTTATGTTTGCTCAAAACCTACTTTACTAAACCACCGAGCATGTGATAAACACTTTACTAAATCTCAGTTAAGCCTTGGTAACTACACAAAGTATTTTGGAAGTTTGAAACATTTTAATGCGCTCCTCTCTGCATCAAGTCATCTAAATGAGCTTCCTTATCATAAAGAGTATATTTTAAAGCACATTCCAGATTTTGTCTCAAAAATATATATTATATTTTACTTGTTATTTTCTGGTTCGGGTCAGGTATTAACAGAAATGTACAGAGGACAATGTGTCACAACAATAAAGGCAAGAAAACTGTTGCCTTTGAGTGTCCAGACTGGCTTTGTGTCTAGTTAAAAGGTCTTGGCAAGCTCTGCAAATGTACTGTTTGATCATTTGTTTCCAATGAAAGTGACTGTTAATGAAATACACATTTTCGTTATCTTACAGCTCCTTCACCAAAGATAAGAGGCTCTCATCAAGGCAATCCTGCAACAAAACAAATTGCTTCATTCAAACCAAAGATAGTTTGACATCATCATGGATATTTTTGGAGGGGCTCCTCATATTTTAGGCTACCCACGCCCTGTGATGGCACTGTGTGGCACAGATGCCACTCTGAGGTGCCAAATCGACGGGGACCCTCGTCCTGATGTGATCTGGGAGCGCAAAAATGTCCAGATCTTGTCTGATGGACGCTACAAGCTCTCTGAAGAGGGTAAAGCTTACCTGCTGACTATTACTGGAGTGACCCTGCAGGATGCTGGCCAGTATATTTGCAAGGCCAGAAATAGCATAGGTGAAACGTATGCAGCAGCCTCCCTCAAAGTGGAAGGAGAGGCCCAGCCACAGGAAGGGGGACAAAGGCAATTAGGGGTCAATGGTGTGAAGCAACCAATGAAAGAACATGGAGAACGCGAAGGACACCTGAATGGCCACTGCACAGTGCAAAATGGTGAATGCAGGAGAGAAAATGGAGAGGGACTGAATGGAGAGCACAAATGGAACGGCAAGTTTAGTGAAAAACGAGAAGAAGTTGATTTAACGTCTGAGGACAAACCGCGATTCCTCATCAAGCCCCTCTCTCTGCGCGTGGATCGAGGAGAAGATGCCGCCTTCTCCTGCAAAATCTGGGGCACTCCTCTGCCTGAGGTAACATGGGAGAAGGACGGGAAGAAGCTGGGCGACATCTTCGAGAGCACACACTTCAATGTGAGCAATCAAGATGGAGGCTGGTTCCAGCTCAAGATCTACAGATCACGCATGCCAGATAAAGGCGTCTACACCTGCAAAGCCATCAACTGCCATGGTGAGGCCTTGGCCGGCGCTGTCCTTCTTGTCGAGCCTGTACCAGAGCGAGAGGACAGTAAAAAGTCCTCAAATGGTCACACTAACAGCCAGTGGTCACCAAAGCACAGGGGCGGGAGGCTCAGTTTGTTGAGGGTTACAGACGAGCTACCTGTCAGCGCTTCTAAAGCCAAGAAGTTTGCAGTGGCAGAGGGGAAACACGCTAAGTTTCGCTGCTTTGTGACAGGGAAGCCGAAGCCAGAGATCATTTGGAAGAAAGACGGAGTTCCCCTGGAGCCAGGGAGGCGTCATCTGATATTTGAGGACAGAGAGGGTTACTACACTCTGAAGGTTCTGTACTGTAAAGTGCAAGATACAGGACTGTATGTGTGTGCAGCATCAAACGCTCTTGGAAACACCCTCAGTGCCGTTCACCTGACCGTCAAAGGTAGGAGATATATCCCTGCTTTTCCTGCAATTATAACTGGCTAAACACAGATTTCTTAATGTGACATCTTTAAAATGGTTCAAAACGCCAATGGATTGATAGATGAAAGGAAAACCACACAAATACAATTAACAATAGAAAGTGAATGATCTAAAATGTATCGTCTCAAAGATTCAAACTTGCAAATAATGATGCTTAACCAAAGTCATAGCCCTCATCATGCCAACAACGCCAAGAGCAAAGAACACAACACGTTTCAAAAGATTCTGTGCCAGTTTCAATAAACAACTAACGTCCCAAATGAAATACTCATTGTGTCACTGATGTATCTAGCATCATATATAAAACAATAAGGTGTAAGCTGCACTTGTGCAGGCTAATTGCTTTGTGTGCGTCATTGAAATGCATGGCATCACCTTTTTAAAGTGGCTAATTATTTTGTCCTAATCCCTTCATAATGGACAGATAATTACCAGGGTCACATACCTTTTTATATGTGCAGTCCTGCACTGTGCCAGCTGGCTCTATTGTGAGAGTCAATTTAGTCTTGGGGTCAATGCACAAGTCCTTAATATACAGATAATATGGAGTGGCATTATAATAACTGAGCACTATAGTTTTCAGTGGTGGCATGAGAGATTCAAATGTGTAAACACAAATAGGAAGTGGTTTGGAATAAAATACAGGTAATTATCCGACAAATAAAATGCACATATACACCAATCCAACACATTCTAATAATTATTTCAAATGGGTGTTTTCAAAGGGTGAATGTGTTATTTTGGAAAGAGAGTTTTTTGTTTCTAGTCATTTTTTCTTTATATGAGGGCTACTGCCTGGGCAATGAACGTGTTCCATATTGCCACAGCAAGACAGTCTAAGTCAAACTTAATGCAGTAAAAGTTCAAATCAATTGAAATACCTCACCTAAATTTGCTGTTATTACTATAGTACTGCAAAACAGCTATGTGTTTTAATAATCCCTACTGTCTGAACGTATATTTGTTTTGTTAATTTAAGCCATGACATACAACTAAGTATGCTCATCATGTTATTACTATTACAAGCCCAATTAGACAACTGTTAAAAACATAAATATCCATTTCCCTCGTTCTTCAGGCCCAGCTGTGCGGTTCAGGCGTCCATTAAAAGACGTAGAGGTGAGGGAGAGGGATGTTGCCGTGCTGGAGTGTGAGGTACCTGATGAGTCGGTCCCATCTGCCTGGTACCTGGAGGACCAGCGACTGATGCCCAGCAGCAAATACGGAATGGAGCAGAAAGGAACCCGACGAAGACTGACCATCCATGATGTTGGGACAGACGACGATGGAGTGTATCTCTGTGAGATGCCAGATGGAGGAAAGAGCATTGCAGAGCTTTCAGTTAAAGGTATGTTGTGCAGAATTTGGGTATGTAGGGTTTCAGATTTGTAAAATAAACGTTATTTATCATGTGTGATAAGACAGTAACACTTGCCATGCGTAGATTAGTTTTGAAGCTTCTGCAGTAAAGATTTGAATGTACACCATCTTTGGGTTAGCAATAGAGAAAAAAGCTTTTAAGCTTACCATAAAAAATTCTTTACCATTTGACAAATGTATCAGCTTAATAAATGGTGAGCACAAGTGGAACAAAACGTTAAGCGCAAAACATGTTCTACAGTGCAACTGAACGTAAATAAAATCACTTTCCTACTTACAGGTACTATTGTTCGTAAACTTCCCCGGAAGCTGGAGGTCCTGGAGGGTGAGAACGCTGTGTTCTGCGTGGAGGTGGAGAACGACGACATGGAGATCCACTGGTTCAAAGATGGTTTGAAGCTACACGAGACTCACCAGACGATCCTGAAATCTTTTGGCAAAACCCACATTCTGGTCTTTGTCAACGTGGCCTATCATGACTCAGGGGTAGTGACCTTTGTTGCAGGAAGATCCAAGACCTCATCACGTCTCAAGGTCAAAGGTACATTTAGTAAACACTAACATACATGTTTGTTTGAGAGTTTACAAAATTGGTTTGCAAAAGATTTTAAGCTAGTTTCTGAGATAAAGATAATTGATTTATTATTAATTCAACTGTTGATTGTCTTTTGAATACCTAGACTTAAATCAACTGTATGATGGTTTGAAAGTATTTGGAATTGATAGTGGATGCCCTCTCTAACAACCAGTCTGGCATAATCAGTCATACCCATTACATTATTTGTCCTTTCCCTCTTTTAGCCACAAGACATTGCCCTCCCATCTGCCCCGTGGGCGTCAAAATTGACGTGGATCGACCCAACAGCGCCCTGCTCACCTGGGTTCCTGCCCCCAACAGTCAGACCTCCACCCGGTCCATCTTTGTCGTTGAGAGACAGGAAGTGGGCTCCCAAGAGTGGCAGAAGTGTTTCACCTCGGAGAACGCCACTTCAGCTGAGGTCGGCAGCGACAGCGTGCCATGTGAAGGCGACTACCGGTTCCGTGTCTGTTGCATCAACAAGTATGGGCGAAGTGGCCACGTGGAGTTTTCCAAAGCTGTCCATCTGGGTGAGGAACTTACTGTGAAGTAGAATTGCAAGTGTGTTATTCTATGTATTTCACTTGATACTTGCTCTGACTGGGCGGCATGGTGGTGCAGTGGTTAGCACTGTCGCCTCACAGCAAGAAGGTCGTGGGTTCAAACCCTTTCTGTGATGTGGGGCCCTGTGATGGACTGGTGACCTGTCCAGGGTGTACCCCACCTTTCGCCCAATGTAAGCTGGAATTGGCTCCAGCCCCCCACGACCCTAATCTATTAATGATTATAAAACTATCCTGCCTCAGTGAAGAGGGACAGTGTTGGACAAGCTCTAACAGTATATCAGTGGCTTATTAGTTGTGGTTAAAGGTGGTTTTGTATGTTGAAAGAACACTGAATGTTTTGTTAACTTTGTAATTTTCCTTAGTGCCTGGGCCCAAGATTCACAGTTGCCTTGAAGGCTGTGAGGTTGTGGAAGGAGAAGATGCTCACTTCTCCATTGAATTATCTGCCACAATGGTTGGAACCTGGTTTCTGAATAGCGCTCAACTACAGCACGGTGGACGATATTCTATACAACAGTCCCAAACAAAGCACACATTGGTTATCCGTGAAACTCGCACTATAGATGACCAGGCGGAGGTCACATTCATAGCAAATGGAGTCCGGGATTCTGCCATGCTTAAGGTTAAACGTAGGTGTCTAAATCTGTTATTTTTGTTAAATCTAGAATGTGGTGGAAGCATTTTTTGGGAGTTGATTATTTTTTGTGTTTATTTCTCTGCAGCTGCTGTGATAAAATTCAGTCCTCTGTCAGATATGGACAGCAATAAGAAGGTGGACATTGGTGATGCTATTGTTCTCTACTGTGAAGTCTCCCACCCCCATGCAAAAGTATCCTGGTTTAAAGATGGCGAGGAGCTCCAGGTGACCGAGGGCCTCAACATCCAATCAGATGGGAACATGAGGCGGATTGTGATTCAGTCAGCTGATGCATCTCACTCTGGAGTTTATACATGTGAAACTTCTGGAGATGTCATCAAATTCAACGTGGACATTGCAGGTAAAATGCTTTTTAAAAACTGAATAATTTCAGGCCCTTGGATATATTTAGGAATTAAGTTGCTCATTCACATCGTGTAACTATAAAAATTTAATTTAGTCAAATTAGTACATTGTTTTACTTCTTTTTATAATGAATTGAGTGTTAATAATTATTTGATCTCAAATGTGCTTTTCTAATTTTTATATCACATATTTAATAAGCAATAATATGAAATTGTGACCTTTGGCTCTGGGATCATTTACTGACGTTTATTTATTTTTATTTTTTTTTACCTTTTCTAGACTAAACAATTAATAGATCAATTGAACTAAAAAATATTGATAGATTAATCAACAATGGAAAGAAACACAGCAGTTGTAGAAGTTGATATGTACTTGTTGTACAGCAAACCAAAACCTTTGTTTGGTTAATTAAATTCAACTAAATTGTAGTTAGAATATTTCTAAGGAGGCAAGCTCATCCTCTTGTACCTTGTGTTCCTGCTGCTGACATCCATCCCACCCTCCTCTGCGTGTTAATGTCAGGTCGTCCGGTGGAGTTCAGTCCAATCCCAGAGGAGGAGCTCCATAAGAGCAGCATGGAGCTGGACCCCGTGGTGCTGCTCTGTCATGTCTCCACAGAGGATGCCAAAGTCATCTGGTAAGACGATGAGGAGTGAATTCCTGTTGAAAAATGATCAACAGCTGTTTCGAATTATGTGCCATTTCCAAATTCATTTAATGATTCTGTTTTTTTAAGTGTTGTTTTTCACATGTGGTCATCAATTATCACTGATCACTGCACTGTGAGGCTTCAAATGATGAATCATATGAAAAGGATAATTTGTTTATTCATGAAATACGAACATGGATATCCTAAAAAGCCAGCTAAATCTGAGATAATTGTGTTGTGTTGGAAATTGGTGCATTTCGAGGGCACAATTGCCCCATAACATACTGTACCATACCATCATTTGGGATTGTTCTACCTCTGTACAGTATAGTTTTCAAATGTATCATTTTGCATGCAATTTGTTATTTGAGATGCTATTTGTGTCCGATTTGGTGTGTCCCAGGTATAAGGACGGCTGTGAGATCCAGCCCAGTGACAACATCACTCTGCAGGCAGAGGGAACCATGAGGAGGCTGATCATCCGCTCTGCAGAGACCTCAGATGCTGGCAGCTACACCTGCCAGGCAGGAAACAATAGCGTGGAGTTTATCGTCAATGTCAGAGGTATAGGGACCTTTCTGACTGCTGACGGTCAGAGTAGTGTTTAAAGACATATATTTGCTAGTGAACCGAGTGCAGAACATCTCTCTTAATTCATGAAAGTTAAAGAGATTTTTACACTCTGACATCACTTTGCTTCCTGCATCTACAAACACAGAGCCTCCAGTGATGATTGTGGAACCTAAGGATGATATTGTGATGGAGCGATATATCTCAGAGGAGGTAGGCCTGCAGTGCGAATTGTCTCGTTCCAGTGGGACAGTGCGGTGGTTCAAGGACGGCCAGGTGGTGGAGAAAAGCGACAATGTCCATTTGATATCTGAGGGTCCTTACAGAAGACTGACTATCCTCAACAGCTCAGTGGAGGACAGCGGAGAGTATGTCTGCGAAACAGACGGAGACTCTGTCTTTTTTCAACTTGCTATCAAGGGTAAGACTGAAATTTCCCTCAGAGCTCACTTCTAAACCATAAATCTAATAAAAATGTGTGCAATCTCAAAATTATTTAAAAGGTTACATTTAACTATCCTCTTCATACACTAGAGCCACCGGTAAGAATAATTTCCCCCAGCGAATCAGAGTTGGAACTGACCCATTTGACCCCCGAGAGGCTGGAGCTCAGCTGTGAGATCTCACAAGTGGATGCCCCCGTCCGGTGGTACAGAGACAGCCTGGAGGTGGAGGAGGGTCCTAACTTGATGCTAGAGGTGGATGGGGCCCAACGCCGGCTGGTTATACCCATAACCACAGTGGACGACACAGGAGAGTATGTATGTGACACTGAAGATGACTCTGTGGCCTTCCTGGTGACTATTACAGGTAAGACTGAAGACATAAGGGTAACTATTTAGCACCTTGATAATCAGATGCTCTATAAATGTTTAAGACTCTTTTCTGTTTCCTTTAAAGAGCCACCCGTGAGGCTTACCCGTCCCAAAAACACACCTGACAAACTGGAAAGTTTTGCCGGCAAACCAATTGTGCTGGAGATCGAAGCGTCTCGGCCAAATGCTGAAGTCAAGTGGTGGCTCAATGGCAGTGAAATAGAGGAGAGCAGTAATGTCACCATCACAGAGGACGGGCTCATCCATCGCCTGACCATTCACTCTCCCAGCCCAGAGGATTCTGGGAAATACACCTGTGACGCTGTTGATGATGAAATAGATTTCCAGGTCAAGGTTTCAGGTAAGAGGCAATATCAGGTCAGCTTTGGAGACAGATTCTGTCCCAAAATGCAATTTTAAAGACCACCATGTCCTATTAAGCGAATCCGTAATTCTGCATTATCAGAGCCTCCAGTGAAGATCCTAAGGAAGTCAGAGATGAAGACAAATCTTAAATTCCTGATTTCTGATGACATTGTGCTGGAGTGTGAGCTCTCCAGAGCCAATGCATTGGCCAAATGGTACAAGGGCACCCGTCGTGTTGAGGGCGATGAAAGGTTCTGTGAAGAGGAAGAAGGAGCTTTTCGCTCGCTGGTCATCCTCAACGCTGAACTCGGTGACTCAGGGGAGTATTTCCTTGATGCCGGAGATGACAATATCAGCTTCCAGGTTACAGTAGAAGGTAGAATTAATTTAATTCAGAGAATTTCATTCATTAAATTATTAAAAATGGTTTAAAAACTGCTCCTATAATTAATCATCTTTCTCCTCCCCTTGGCCCTAGAGCCTCCAGTGACAATTGTAGGCAACTCAAATGACGCTGACTACCAGGATATGGTAGCAGGAGACGACCTGATCCTGGCCTGTGAAGTGTCCCGTTCCCACGCCCCTGTCCAGTGGTACTGCAATGACAGGCTACTTACAAATGACTCCCGCACCTGCATTGAGAGCTACGGCACTCTGAGAAAAATTATCATCTCACATGTCCAGCCCTCAGATTCTGGGAAATATGTGTGTGATGCTGTAGACGACAAGATGATCAGCACTGTGAGGATTCAAGGTGAATACTCACAGGGATATCTCCAGAGATATGATTATCAATGTGATAACAAGATTACCTCAAATTTGGCTCTCTTTCTCTTTCCATCAAAGAGCCCCCGGTTACGTTTGTGAACAAGAAGGATGACATTGTCGTGACTGGTTACGAAGCTGAGAGCGTCACCTTGACGAGCTATGTGTCCAAGGAAAACGCTCTAGTGCGTTGGCTGAAAGACTGGACAGCTCTTGAAGGCGAACGTTTTCGAGCACTCATGGAGGGCCATGAGCGCACCCTTACCATCGAGCCTTTGAGGCGCTCCGATGCTGGCGAGTACACCTGCGATGTCAACACGGACCAGATCCACTTCAGCTTGCTGGTGAAAGAAATGAGAATCAAATTTGTGAGGCAACTCCGAGACACTGTGGCCCATGCTGACGGTATGGTGACCCTTCGCTGTGAGGTGTGCAAGCCAAAAGCAGACGTCCAATGGCTGAAGAATGGCGCGGAGGTGGTTCCAAGCAGAAGGTTCTCCATTCGGGCAGATGGAGTTGAGCGAAGCTTGACCATTCACCGTTTAACCAGAGAGGATGCTGGAGAGTACATCTGCGAGTCCAGAGATGACCGAACTGTGGCAACGCTGAGAGTAGAGAGTAAGTTTTAGGGCACTCAGATTTTCTGCCTTTTCTTATGTGAGTAGCAGGTTTATGAACTTTCTCATGTCTCTTCAGTGCCTCGAGTGGTGGAGTTCCTTACAGAGCTCCACAACACCACTGTACTTGAAGGAGAAGATGCCACCTTCAAGTGTGTTGTTTCCCCCGAGGATGTCCAGTTGGTATGGCTCATGGACAATGAGGCTATCACCCTGGGCGATCGTTTCCAGGCAAACCAAAACGGACTGTGCCACACCTTGGTGATCAAGAAGTGCCAGATGTTGGACTGTTCGAAGATTACAGCAGAGGCAGAGGGACAAATAAGCAAAGCCAGCCTTAAAGTTCAGGGTAAGTCCATTTAGAGAGAGCGGAAAAGAGAGGATACAGTGTTACCAGAATTACCAGCAGTTCTTTGTAACAGTTATTTCCATCTCCCTTCGCTATGTTCAGAGGCTCAGGTCATGTTTACAAAAAAAATGGAGGCTGTCATGGCAGAAGAGTTCGGTGACGCCACCTTGGAGACAGAGATCAGCCTTGAGACGGGAGAGGTCCAGTGGATGAGGCAAGGTGTGGTCATCCAGCCAGGTCCCCGACACACGCTGGCCCAGAACGGCTGTAAACGCAGTCTGACCATCTACAACCTGACTCTGTCGGACCGAGGAACCTATCGCTGCGAAACTCTGCATGACCGGACACAGGTCAAGCTCAATGTAGAACGTAAGTGGTGGTGTAGAGGTTGAAGACTCCTTATATTTGGAGTCAGACTGAAACCGTCCACTCTTCACAACTATAGACTTTCATATATACAGTATATATATATATTATATATATATATTAGTTTATTTTCTGTCAGGAGTCAGTGTAGTGTAGCACTTCTGACACAGATGATTCTGGGCAAACAGTTCAGTGAACAGTTTATTGAAGGTGTTTTTCACAGTGCGAAAAGATACTAAGAATAGCAGTGCTAGACCTGTAAGTGTGAAAAGGTTTTTGAAACACAGCCATTCTGTTATACAATAGTGTGCTGAATGACACTGTGACAATGGACTATGGAGCTCCTGTAGGTGTTTTTCTAATGCGACAAACTGAGCTGGGTCTATATTTGAACCACCTTTTGTTGTCCTTGTTCTCTCAATTTAAAGTGAAAGGGTTAGCTAAACCTTAAAGAAGTGTGATTAGCGGTATATTTAAAATGTTGTTGTTATGAGAAATATGTGATTCAATGTGCATGTTTGCCAAAATGTTGCATTCCCAAATTTTCCTACAGCTTTTAAAGTATCTTTCCCAGGATTTAGGAATTATCCTTCACATGCGATCTTATATGAATATCTGTACTAGTGTTGTAGTACTCGAGACCGGTCTTGCACGCATTTGCACTCGGTCTTGTCTCGGTCTCGGACATTGAGGACTCTGGATTTTATTTCAAGACCAATCAAGACCATAACTTTGGTAATATCAATAAATTGCTTTTGCATTGTCTGATTTGTTAACATCCTAACTTTGATTGGAGGTAAAAAATATTGCTTCAAATGCAACCAATAACTTTATTCCACCCCTCCCTGCGATGCTTACGTTGATTTCAGCTCTTAGTGTTTGTATGTGGGTGTTTTAATGGGAAAATGGATCTTTCAGATCAATTTGTGAAGTACCTATTATCTCATTCCACATTTTATTGCGTGCCATGCAATGCAAGGAACTGGTCTTGGTCTTGACTCAGTCTCGCCCTCCCTCGGGTCTTGGTCTCGGCTGCTCTCAGCCCCTAAAAGTCTTGTTCTTGTCTCGGTCTCGATAAACTCTGGTCTTGGTCTTGACTTGGTCTTGGTTACACTAATCTGTACAATATAATTTAATCTTGATACCATTTCTAAAAATGCCATTATAATATGTATTTATAAAACACTCCTTTCACTACACTCCTCACCCTCGTCTCTTCAATCCAGCCCGTAAAATCTCCATCCGTAAAGGCTTAACTGACCAAGAAACCTTTGAACGAGAGACTGCCTCCTTCGAGGTGGAGCTCTCCCACACAGATGTGGAGGGAATTTGGCAGAAGGACGGCATCCGGGTGAAACCGAATAACCAGTGGCGGGTGAGCACCAATGGGCGAGTCCATGGCCTCACCCTGTCCAACCTCACCCTAGAGGACACAGGCACGATTGTCTTCTCAGCTGAAGGGGTGCGCACAACTGCCAGGCTCGATGTCAAAGGTAAATGCTGGCCTGTGGAGCTTGGTGGGTGTAGTGCAGCATGGAATAAGGACACAATTTGTTGTGAGCCATGAAATACTTAAAAAGTAGACTTGATGCACTGTAAGACACAGGTTCTAAAACTATTTTTTAGGCCATTGAAAACATTATAATATATTTGATTTGGTTATTAAATAATTATTCATTTTGCTGTGGAACAATGGGAAACCCCTTTAAGACCTGTGGAGGGCCATGGACCTCATAGGTAACACTCCTATAAGTGAAATCATGTCAAAAAATACAAAATGTGTTTCCTATGATGATTGTTGTACTGATATAGTTAGGTTATAGTTATTTATTTTAATTCTGGATTCAAAATATGTATTGTGAACGAGTACAGACAGAGAAATTTAATTTAATGACTGACTGATTGATTTGTTGGTTCATTGACTCGTTTACTGGATTTGCTAAACTGACAGAGACTCCGGTATCTGTCCTGAGAACGCTAGCTGATGTCTGTGTGGAGGAGGAATTTCCCGCCACTCTGGAGTGTGAATTCTCCAGACAAAACATCGACGTCAGATGGCTTAAGGTAAAACAGAACAATAAATGCTCTCATTGCTCTTAACTATGGCTCATTGTAGAAACATGCAAAATTTGATGACAACGTGTTTTAGACTCATGAGGAATACCTCTGTCCCTTTGCTTCTGTGAATCAGAATGGGACTGAGCTGAAGCCGGGTAAGAACTGTCGGATCTACTCCATGGGCCGGAAGCGGTTCTGTCAGATCATGCAGTGCTCCCGGGCTGACTCTGGCACCTACACATGTGACACAGGGGAAATCAACACTTCCTGCTCACTGGAGGTTTATGGTAAGTATCGGAACGTTAATTAAATATTGTAAACTTATTCAAACAACAAAGTTATCTCATAAAAATGCTGATATATTTATGATTTCAGGACTCTTCTAAGCTGCATGTTGAGTTGTGTGTGCAGACACTGAAACAGAGCTTAGTATATAGCTCCACCTAGAGGCTGGAATGAGAGACTGGTGGACTAAAACAGTCTAATATGTCAACAAATCAAAGAAAGATGCTTATAATATTTCTGTTTTTGGTTTCTAATATTGCGGATCTAAATCTCTTTACCAACCTCACAGAACATAAGCTGGAGATGGTGCAAGGTCTGGAGGACCTTTACATTCAGGAGGACCAGAACGCTGTCTTCATGTGCGAGGTTTCTTTGGAGGATGTTACTGGGGAGTGGTACAAAGACGGCCACAAGATCCGGCCCACTAGCACCATCAAGATCCGCACTGAAGGTTAAAAGAGGAGACGGTTGATTATTTATCACTTTAATAGAACATAGCGGAGTAAGAATTGTACCAAAGGTGTGAATTCATGCAGCACATCTGTTATGTTGAATGTCTAGACATGGTAGGGACAGTAAGACAGCAAATCCCGTCCTCAGTGTAGAAGCTCAGTGACTGTCACAGTGCAACCTCTTTTAAATAGGCAGGTGGACTCAGGTGCAAGCAATTAATTAATGAGCACACAGTGCAAATTTCAAAGGAAAACATGACAGTATATAGACTTAATATAAATAATATCAGGATCAGCATCACATGTCATAAGGTAATAATAATAATAATAATAATAAATAACAAATGAAAATAAAATTAGGAAAATGTGAATGCAATTTCTAAGTTAATAAAAAGCTGCTGCTAAACTAGTGACACCCGTATGTAGGAGGACCTCTGGTGGCCATATAGCAAATAGTTGAGTAGAGACCAAAGACAAGCAAAACATCCAGAAAGGTGGATGATCAAAGGATATAACAACATAAAGTGTCTTAGGAAGGTGTTGGACCACCACAAGCCTCCAAAACAGCTTCAATGTAGATAGATTCGATAACTCTGTTTTCCTTCAGGGACCAAACACTTCCTACTGATGTGTAACGTCACAGCTGAAGATGCTGGGGAGGTCCGCTTCGTAGCCAGGGATGTTGAATCTACAGCTTACCTTGAGGTAGAAGGTAAGTCAGTTTTTACTTTTGCTTATTTTTTGGCACGATAACAGCTTAAAAATGTTCCGTACCAAATCTCAAACATTTTCCTCTCACTTTAGAACTCCCCGTTTCCATTGTAAAACCCCTGCGAGATCGTACAGCCCTAGAGAAACACCGCGTGATCCTTGAATGCACCGTTTCCTCTCCACGCTGCACCGCCACCTGGTACAAGGGCAAGGAGGAGCTAGTTCCCTCAGATCGAGTGGAGATCCTGTCCGACGGCTGCTCCCTTAAACTGGTGATCCAGCAGGTGGCTGTGGAGGATGAGGGCACCTACAGCGTTGAGGTTGGGGAGCACACGTCCAAAGCCAAGCTGATGGTGGAAGGTAAGTCGGGTTGAGGGAGAAGGTCTTTTAACAAACATCATTAAAGGAGCCACAAATTAAAGGTGAATTAAGTAGTTTAATATTACCTTTACTACCAAAACATACAAAACCACCAAGTGTTTAGGGTTTTGAGCTAACACTAATGGATAAAAAATAACTTCTTTTGTATTTTCCCTTGACAACACATGTCTTCTTTCCCTCTGTATTGCTGCAGCCCAATCCCTTGTAATGGTCAAAGAGCTGGAGGATAAGGAGGTAACTGAGCCTGAGCCCGCATCTTTCCAGTGTGAGGTGTCTGTCGCCATAAACAAGCCTCCTGTTTGGACCCTGAACGGAGAGACCCTTCAGCCGGGCCCCTCCGTCCGCCTGGAAAACCATGGGACGGTCTACAAACTGACCTTGAAAAACACCAGCGTGGACATGAGCGGGGTGGTGAAGTTTACCATCGGCAAGGCCAAGAGCAGTGCCACGCTCAGTGTAATGGAAAAGTAGAGGACGAGAGGGAAAAGCAAGTGACTGCGGACTGCATAAATGGGAATTGCTCAAAACTTTTCAACATCCATTTGTCATGTTTGGAAAGCCTGCATTTCCCCTGATCTGAGTTTATTTTAATTAAGGGTATTCAGTGAAGTTAGACTAAGCGTTTTAAACCTGGAGCATGTTACTTCAGTCAAGTTATTACTTTTTTTATTCTTTTTTTTTTTCAAGTGTAGTAATATTTATTTGACTGATAAAGATTTCTAATTTATTTTACATTCTTGTATTCTGATTAATAGAATTTCCTTTTTCTGATATGGTATGGGAAAACTATAATCCGATTAATCAAGGAAATAATTGCCAGATTATTCAATAATGAAAATACTCTTAGTTGCAGCCCTAATATTCACACTAATTTGTTGAAATCCCATAACCTCACTGCAACTGATGATGCAATTATCACAATGCTGCTGGAGAACAGCACCCTCTTCTTTTGTGCCTTAAAAAAGTACAGCAAATTTCACACCAGATCCTAACCTAGGGGAGAAAAAAAAAAGGGTCTGCTTTCTTAATGGTAATTTAATATCATAATGCACAATGATTTAGCGATGAAATCTTTAGAAAGCAGTGTAAACTCCAATCAACTCTTGAAATCCAGGATTGTTCAGTGTGAGAAAGTATTAAAAGCACTGGTCTTAAGTGTACTGGATAAAAATAAAGCGTTTCATCTTAACTTACTTTACCTGCAATCCAGCAACAAACAGCAAATAAAGTTAACTTAGCAGATAGCTAGCTAGTTAGACTTAGTTTGTGCTTCTCCTATTATGTTAAGTAACTTATGCGACTATCTAACTAGTGACTAGAATTAAATTGCTTTAAGAGAAAGATATTTCCCTCAGGTCTTGGTAGAGGCTAACACAGA
>NW_024041210.1:0-16939 GCF_014851395.1 Micropterus salmoides
TGCTTTTTGAAAAATGGAGTTATAGTTTGACATTTTAGTTCAATAGCCTGGTTATAGTGTTTTAAGCAATAGAGAAAAACTGTAATACCTGTTTTATTTTATGATTACCAATTGTAAAATATTTATGTGAGAAACTGGACTGTAATTAGAGTGTCACATGTGACAGAGTCGTTCCCACGCATTTTCAGTATATTTTACTGTCTTTATGTGACATGAGTTTTCTTGGTTAGCTAATTACAGATGCTGAAAGCTGTTTTAACACAGTCGTGCTAAGTTGTCCAATCAGTTTCAGACAAGTGAGAAACTTTTCACATTACCCTGATAGCCACCCATCCCATTCATCCATTTACACGCTGACCACTAATGACCTGAGATGGACACAAAGAATGCACACTTAAGACGCTTGCTGAAGACGAATGAGTGAAGATGCACTCTGAACTATTGACAAATGGTGTGAAACACACACACGCACCGCAGACACACACTTAGAATGCAAAGTGAAGATGGATGACACAGTGGAGATGCCTGCTGAACTGAACTGTAGGTGACAAATGATCAGCCACCTCAGTAGGTGTACTGACCCCTGCTATGGCTGACCAAGGGTGGGTTATTCTGTGATTTGACAAAGGTTAAGTGACCATTTCTTCACCTTCTTTCTCCTGCTGATTGGTAGACCTTTAGATAAACTATGCACTCATTCTTTATATGTTTAAGTTTTCTTTGGGTGAAAATAACTGGAAGTCATTAATATAGCCCAAAATTTACTGTCTATCCTTAGACCCTCGATTCAGATAAGTGGCAGGTACAGAACTGATGTAGAGTTAATAAAAAGAATAAATCAACATTAATTAACGTAATAAGACAAATAACCACCATCTGGAACTGCTTTTTTAAAGAAACAGTAGCTGTTGCTTACGAGAGTATATATCATAAAGATGTGAATTGTGAATTGTTTTTTAATTAAACTATTTAAAGAACCAGAGGTGTGGGGGTTTCTTTCTGGGCAACACATTGAATACAGTAAAGTTAATGTCCACTTACTGCTCTGTGACCGACAGATTACCAAACAGTCTTTGAACCGTTCGGATACAGTAAACCCTTCCCCATCTGGAACTTCAAGCAGTTCAAAACAAAACAAAAAGTAAAATTTGCAAATATTTGACCCAAGGCTGAAATAAAAACAAACCCTCTAGCACCCTCAGCAGACTTCACGAGGGCCTGCTTGACACTCTGTGAGTCCGATGAATGTTTCAGAACCTAATCCGACCCATCAGTCCAGCACTCCGAGTCTGATCTTAAAGAGCTGTGACCGGCCACTCAAGGCAGCTCTGTACTGTTTGTCTACATGCCAATACACTGCCTAGTCGCTGTGCTACACACACTCTCTCATTACACTTTTGACCCTGCTGCGTCTGTCGCTCTTTGACAAAACACTGCTCTCTGGGTTCTGTGAACACTGTCGATGTAGTGGTCAGCTCTGTCACACTACGTTTACCTGTCTTGTCTTCATTGTTTGGTTGTCATCATCACTCAAGCCCACACACCTAATGTTATAAGTCTGCTGTTGTACATTTTGGGTGTGGCACGGATAGCCTCATACGCCCTCGGACTCTTCTATCTGAGCTGCCATCACAAAATTACACCCCATTACCCTATAGCCCACACTGCCAAATTGCTAAGATCTGTTTCACAGCTCATTACCAGCCAAAAATATAAGACGGTTTAATTCTTTTATTGGTGATAGCTTGTCCTTCAGTGAAACTAAGCAGTCTATAATGTGGGTACTGGAATATCATACATCCTGAAATAATGTCAGTTGGCTGGTCAATATCATGTGTTGTTATAGCATGTGGGTGTGGGTAGCCGGTTTCTGTGGTTTACAAGAGCTTAGCCAGCTGATAGCCCTGATAACAACCTAGTATCCATTACTCGATGCTCCATCCAGTCACATTACGAATTACCTGGAGGTCGTGACCTCTGAGCCACTCAGCTTCCTTGCTGCTCCCCAGGCAACCGCTGGCCAGTACCACTCAATACCCCAGGTCCAGTTTCGCCATAGGCATCAACCCCCACCATCTTGTTCCCCAACGTGGTCCCCATAGTAGTGTCTGGATGGGGGGGTGCTGGCGCCTAAACAGCAGCAGATGTGGCTCCGCAGAGAACACCGCCCTAATTAACTTCAATGGATTTCCTAATGCGACAGCTACCATATTTCATTTACCGCGCACCCAGACCCCAGTGGACCTGACGGGGGCCAACTGATACTTCCACTCTCCTCCATTGCGGAGAGTGGTGGTGGAGGCGTTTGGGTAAGGGGTGCTCTGAGAGTGAGGGGTGAGGATATGGGGAGTGCGAGGCGAGGGATGAGGCGGGGCGTAAGGTATGTCGGAAACCAGAGCAGAAGACATGACCCCTCTTACTGAAAGGAAATCAATTAATTCAAGCTTTTTTACGGCACAGCGTCTGCGATGAGAGGCGGCAGCCAAGTCAGCAATCTCAGGCAGACGTCAGAGCTAATAGCAAAGGCCCGTATCATTACATTATATCAAAAAAGGGAGGGGGAAGGAAGAGAGAAAGGGGGTTGTTTGGGTGTCGAGGGCTGACAGAAAAGGATAGGAAAAAGAGAGAAACATAGATGCTAAGGGAGATGAATGTGGAGGGGAGAGGGAGTGAGAGAATTTATGGTCCCGGGTCTTATTGTTCCTGTACACGTGAGAGGGCACAGCTGGGGAAAAGAGGGAAATGGGTACAGATGTACTGTATCAAACACAGAGGCCTGAACTTCAATAGATACATTACGATGCGCTCCCCTGCTGCACTCGCTTTCTCGCTCTTCTAGCTACTGCCCCCCCCCCCCCCGCTCCTTCCAACACACAACATTTACCTGCTCTCTCACTATATCCGTAGCCTGCCCTGTGTTTTTTTGTTGCTCTGTGGCGGTCGACTGCATTCATTTCACTTTACTCACTTTATTCTCCTTCCTTTACGGGCGCAGCAGGTATCAGGCTTTGCCAGCAAGCTGTGGCCTCCTTTGAACTGTGACTAGCCTGTTTTAAAACCTACCTTAACCACATACACATACACATGTTAGCAATGTCCAGCCCTAATGATATGGGTATATCATGCCCCAGACGACAATACATCACAGCTGTTCACACTTGCCCCCACCTCGCCTTCCACATCCCTTCAGTACAAATCATCATGAGAGAACCTATGGAGGAAGAAGTGGGAGCAGGGGAACATGGTGGGAGAGGTTTGTGCCCCTGAATCTCTAGGATTTGCCCTGTGTCAGGACTGCAAGGGAGGTAGGGGTAATAAGTTTTTTTTTTTTTTGGAACAGAGGTATCAGTGGAGGCTCTGGAGTGGAACTGGCCGTGACCCTCGCCTCCTCCTCTTCCCTGCTAATGAAAGAGAGAGAGAGAAGAGAGAGAGAGAGGTTCCCCAAGGAGCAGAGAGCTGAGACGTTGGATAATTCCCGGTGCTTTCCCGGTGCCTATAGAGGAAGGGGCCCCTCTGGATTTGTCAGTTGTAGCTGCAGCTGTCTCTGGGCAAAATGGACCACAGTGGACCTGATACTTGATCTCTCTTCTCTTTCTCTGCCTCTCTTTCTTGTCCTTTTATCTCTCTCTCTGTGCACTAACTCTCTGTCTTGTTTCTGTCATTCCTTTCATTGTGTCACACTTTCTGTCTGCCTCTCTCTCTCTTTCTTGTCCACACTGAGCTGTCTAAATTTGAAGTTGCATTTTTTTCCTCCCCTCTCTTTTGGTCTTGTTTTGTGCACACTAAGCCCGTCTTCTCTTGTGGATGGGGACAAAGTAGCTTGAGGAAAATGATGTCGTAAGCCTGCACGGATGCAGTCGGGTGCTACGATAAGTGGCCCAACTTTCTGTCACCTCTAACCCACTCTGTTATCATTCAGTTTTAATGTTAATATAGCTTATCACACAACCCATTTGTTGTCATCAACCTGTATTTATGGCTATTTTGTCAGCTGGCTTTGTAATAAAAGAAATTGATCTCTCAGTAAAGCCATGAAGGAATTAGCGGCCACTGTTTGCTTGGTAAACATTGATGAGCTACGTTCAGTTGTCTGACAACATTCACAGAAAAATGTGTGAATGAGAATTACTGAAGTGAGAGTTCAGCTGACACAAACAGAGTATAGGGGATCACTGAGTGCAGGAAAGGTCAGAACTGAGGTTTAACTAACTGAGACTAAACAGACGCTGGGCTGTGTCAGAAAAGAAAGTGGACGGCAACGAGATTTAGCCATTTCCCTATTGTTTAGGCTTTTGAGTGTGGACAGGGATCTTTGGTAAAATATGAAAACCCTACTTTAGACATGTCATTTCCGTTATGAAGCAGCTTAGTGTCAACTTAGTATCAACTTCTCAGATTGTCACTCTCTCTTCTTCTTTGAAACTCCCTCTGTCTCTTTATCTTTATCTACTTATGTCTTTCCAATACTGCCCTCTCTTCGTCTTTCCCTCTATCTCTGTTTCTCTTGACCCAGGGAGCCCTTTTAGTGCACACCTCTCTTCACTGAAACAGGTATACGGGTAAAGTGTAAACTCTCTTTCTTTATCTGATAGAAGGAAAAGTGATGACGCTGGAGGCTGTTGGTCTGTCCAGTTTCATCTTATCAACACTGTCTTCAGAGCTTTTGCTGTGATCACCATCATGATCACTACCACTATCATCACCAACGGCCATAATCACAGCTTCCTCATTACCCAAACTAACAAGAAAATCTTGTCATGGTCATGGAAAATAATAGATACTAATATTAATAAAATGTGCAAGAAAAGGGGGAAAACACATTTTAAACATAAAAATTACAATTGCTTAAAAAAGCACAATTAAAAGATGAATCTCAAAATGTTTCTTAAATAAAGTACAGAAGTTCTGTGGGGATTATTCATAGACACACTTTTTCACAGTCTTTACTCTCCCACACTCCATTATAACAAAAGGCAGCTTATCCATGCGTCTTTGTCTTAATGTTTGAAATGTAATGCTTTAGTGCACAATGACTTCAGGCAGCAGTTGAGAGTAAAAAAGCAGCCACTCCACTATGTACAAAAGAAAAAATTTGTCTAATCGAATTTGAGTACATTTTACATTTAATAAATGATGTTGCATCGACAATAAGGTATTTTTAGAGTCACCCTTTAAATTACTGAATGTTTTGTTGATACTGAACATATAATGTTCACTGTTGTTTTTTCCTACAATATCCAATCCTGGCAACTAAAGTAGAGTTAACCTTTTCATCTTAAGGTAACCCAAATCATGGTTCAACTTTTTTTACTTGCTGCTGCAGCTCACCATGTGACCATGGCCACTGCAGAAACTACAGAGAGGGAAATGATACGGGAGCTGATTTTACTGTACCTGAGTTCCCTGAATTATACACCTCTTTATCAGCAGAGAGCAGACAAATCAATGATGAGCTTCACTGTGATTCCAACCATAGACCCAATGACTTACAATAAGATGATGTTATACTTTGTGGTTTGGAAAAAAAACCTTACAGATGAATTCAATCAAGGGAGCAACTTAATTGGCAAAAGTCTGTAGTATATAAATGTATTTTGCAGGAGACAAGTTTCCAATTTATCACATTATTGCTTTACTTTGCCTTGAGTGGAGTTTAATTGACATATCAGTGCCTGTACCTGAGAAAAGCTCTTTTGTTTTAAGTAATTGGCATACTTTGTCCATATAACACATCTGGCTCCCAGAGCCGCCCAGTCAGGCCCATAGTCTCTATAAAGTGGAACACCATCCATAAAATCTCCATTAGAGCAGGGCTGCCTGGAGGTCACCGTGAGGAGAATCAGGGGGTCGCTGCTCCACTGTAATGCCTTCACACATGGGGTGAGAGGTGAGTGCTGTTGACATTCCTCCCATGACTGTCTGATATTAGCATGATTGATCTGCCGGAGCGAGGCTGTGGGAAGTACACTCCCCACTTGGCTCCTGAACTTAAACATTTATGTTTGGTCCTGCGTCTTTCAATCTACCCGTCTTTCTGTCTTCTTCTCTGTCGGTGCATCTCTTTCTCCCCGTCTCACCTAAACGTCTGGTGGATCTCCAGCGAGACTTTAGTGTCACACAGGGATTGACCTTGGTGAAATGGTACCAGAGAGTGTTTATCTGGCTTTCCTCTTACCTAAACCAGATAAAAGAAGAGAGTCGTGATTGATCGCCCACTCTTTGCCTGAGCCTTCATAGGTTTTTGGTTAGCAGTTCCATGTGAGCTACAGTAGAGGGCTGTGAGTTATTGCCTTGTCAAATTCCACACCTTCTGAGTGCTGTTGGCCTTGGAGGGAAGGTAAAGACTGCTGCAGGAGTACATGAGTGGTACATTTCTTTTCCCTTGAATACATTTTAAGGTTTTGCTGCCCCTGATGTGCAAGGTGGTGGGCAAATATGAAAGGCATGGAGAAGATGATGTGCAAAAAACCACGCACCAGACTCACAACATCAGGAGCATAGCATGGATTTTAATCTCCAAACCTATCTGAACACATTGTAAAAACCTCCTGCAGACAAACTGCAAGTGCGGATGAGAATCTTTCGTGGTTTCCAAACAGGGCTCTTGGCAAATACCTGCCAATAGTTTGGGGTGAGACCTTGTGTACCTGATGTGTCCTCACTGTGTCCCACACCTCACTCAACATGAAGGTGGACTGCCGCTGTATCCTGGATTTGTTTGAAAACAGACACAAAAGAGGAGAAAATGTTTCCACACACAGTCTTCTTGCAGGCTCTGTAAAATGAGAATCAAATTATGAGTTTTTACAGTAAGAAGACAATTGAACATATACGCCCAGCTTTCCCGTAGGCCGGTCGGTCATTAGAGCCCACTCACAGTCCAGCTTATCTCTCTCAATCAAATACACCAGCCCCATAATACCCCAGGATGGACTAAATCACATGTAATTGGAGGCTTTATTTTTTCCAACTCCTTTCAGCCTGAGCTCTGTGAAGATAACCCTCCCCACTGCCGCAGTCTCTGGTGTCTTTGAGCAAACAAACAAACAAACAAACAAAGTTGGAAACAGACGGTCAGTGGCTGGGCGGGCTGGTCAGGGTTCAGTCACCGAGGAAACGGGATCCTGGGCCGTTTTGTTTTCCCCCTGGGAGGTGAGGCGGGTGAGATCAGGAGGAGGGGGGGTGACTTGTTGTTTATTACTATAATTTGTCTGAGTGGCTTTGGAGAGATTTCAGGGCTCTTTGAAGCGGGACTGGGTGAAGCCTGGAGCGTGGCATGCTGTGCCGGGCTTTGGGCCCAATTTCCAATTTGCCTACACCCCCGCCTCTGCCCAACCTACCCCTTTTCTGTAATCTGCCATCCCAATCCTTTATCCTGAGCCGCATCATCCCGGATCCTCCAGGATCTTAAGGGCCACACAAATGGAGAAATTTTCTTGGGAATCAATCTCTCATGCATGTCATTTATAGGTTCTAACTCTGACACATGTTAAATTACATTCCTGTGATGTTCTTGTGATATAATAACCAGATGTTCAAACCCAAATCCCTTATACTTCACGGTCAAATCAAACCTTGGTGTTTGTTTTGACTGATTAAAATTGTAATTACCAAAAAACAATGTCTGTTTCTGCCACTGACAATGTTGGTACAAGTCATTTAATTTGTGCAATATCTGTGTAGGCAGGCACTAAAATTGTTTGCAATATCACTTCAAAGCCAACAGCCACACGGACAGTAAACCAGCAGGGGGGTGATGTGGTTAGATGTTGCATTGTGCCATGTGTTATTTTAACACTCTGTGTGTTACTCCATACATTAGTTACTCAGTGTTGATTCAAATCACATCACAGGAGAAGAAGGTAAGTGCTGCTGAGGTCACAGGACAACTTGTTGCTGTGAGTTTTGACAGCCTGGCCATTTGCCATCTCCAGAAGTGGACCCATGAAAGAGAGACAGCTAACGCTTGCTGGACCCCCCTCCTTTCTGTATGTGTAAATGGGCTAACACAAGCTGCCAATGATTCAGCAGTTGTTGAAATGAAATGAATATAATAACATCTAGCGCAATTCAATGCTGATGCTGCATGCACGCATGTCGGCAGAATGGGAAGAGCGAGTAAAAAAAACTTATTCTGACTTGGGAGTGTTCACACATTACTCAAAGGTGGTTGGCCCTTTTGCTAACCATGTTAGCTTATTTTGTTGTGTTAAGTATTTGCAGAAGTTTGTTCCCAAGTGAAACCAGATACATACAAAGCTTCTATGAAATTAGCTAAATCGATTAGTGTTGATATTGGATTTTCTTTTGACCTTTGCAGCCATTCTGCCAACAGTTTGTAGGAGATATCATCATGTCAGAAATTATAAACTGTTTTTCCCACTCGTCTGTTTGTAATTAAGGCTTAAACAATATGACATAAAGTCCACTTAATGTTCCACTCGAAAAGTGAAAGCTAGTTAGCCTAGCTTGCGTCTTCCCAAATGTGTCACGATCCTGTCCTGAGTTTCTCTGAGTTATTGTTTTGCCGTTATTTAGTCTGTTTTGGTTCCATGTCTTTGTTCCCAGTCCTGTGCCTTAGTTCATGTCGTAGTATTTGCTTCTAGTTCTTTCTCTGCATCATTTTGGTTTAGTCTGCTCGGTACTCTGTGTTCTAGTTCTGTGTTCTCGTTTAGGCTTTGTCTGTTTACATGGGTTTCTGTTGTCTGGTTTAGATTCTTGTCCGGTATTTTGTTACATGCGTTCTGTCTGTGTTGGTTATTTTTACCCCATGTCTGCCTGTCAAGTGTTCCATCTGTTCCCCTAGTTTTCACTCTGTCTGCCTGCCTCTCTCTGTTTTCCCCTGCTCTCTCTCTGCCTGCCTGTGTCTCGTTAGTCTCATGTCTGTCACCTGTGTTGTTCCCGCCCTGCTCATTAGTCCCTGGTGTATATATGTTTGCTGTTTCTCTTCAGTCCTTGTCCGGTCATTGTCGTGTGTATACGCTCTGTCTCCTGTTGTCTGCCTTGCTCGTTGTGTTTCCCTGCTTTCTGGATTATTTTCCCTTCTTGGATTTTCTCTGTTTGGATCACCTTGTTTTTTGGACTATGTATATCAGCCACTCTGCCAGTGAATGTGCTCGCCTTTTGCTTGCTACAATAAACCCTTTTTGAGCTATACCTGCTCCGCTCTGTGTCCTGCGTTTGGGTCCACCGACCTACCTCACCACACACATTCTGACAAAATGTTGAATGTCACAGTAACAGATGTCTCAAATCGCTTACACTGCATACTGTAACCGAAGCTATGTGGGATTTCTGAAAAAGAAAACAAGGCTTGCATTAATGTTTGTAAGCTATGTGGGCCCATGACTTGCTGCAGTCAGTAGTGCAGTAGTTGACGTAGCGTCTCGTAGCAACGTTAGAATTAAAATTTCCGTTCGATTGAAAGTATTATGAATTCTATGAATTTATGCTTCAAACTTTTAAGTCAACTGAAAAGGGAGACAGCCTATTCATCAAAAGCTGTCTTGGCAGTATGTGCAGCCAGTGTGTGTGTGTGTGTATGTGTGTGTGTGAGCTTGCAAGTTTACGGGTGGCTGTCAGCATTTGTCAGTGGGTCCATGTTTAGAATGTATCCCTACATAGGAAGTCCTCTTACACAGCCCTCAGCCATCATGTGCATGGCTGGCTGTCTGTCTGATGTGTCATGGGGAGGGGGGGAGGGGGAGCAGAGTAGGTTTAATTGGTGTCAAGCCGACCTCTGTGAAAAGTCGTCAGAGACTAGAGATGCTCAGCAAGACAGGAAACCTTTTATTAGAGGACTTCCTCTAACTGCATGGCTCTGTGTCCCTGTCTGTCCTATTGTCTCTCCCCATATCCCTCCCTCTTAAAATCTCTCATCACCGCTCAGTTTCCATTTGCTCTCTTCCTCTCCCACTCACTCTCAGTTGGCTTCAAACATTTACTATTTATCACTCGTCCTCCCACTCTCAATGCATGCGCTCTCTCTCTCTCTCTCTCTCTCTCTGGTATTGTTTTTATGTCTAGATGTCTGTCCTTGAGTGAGTGAGGGAGTTTGTCTCTGGGGGAATCCGGTGACCACAGGGACGCACCAAGCCAGCCAGCCTAATGATGAGACACTTCCTGACAGCCAGCAGACACACACACACACACACACACACATACCATGGGACAAACGCACATCTACGCGGGGGATTTTTTTTCTTTCAAATGACCAATTATAACCTTCACAAAGTTATTAATTTGATTGTGCTCACTGTGTTATACAGTATATCAGACTTCTTTCAATGATTTCATATGATGATATATAACACAAACAAACCAACTTGTTTTAATGCCCATTTTTAATATGAAAAAAAAGATGAAATATGACCCCCCAAAATGACTAAAATGAATAAAAAAAAAAAAAAAAACTATTAACACCTTATTGCCAATGTGGACAGACAAAGTCTCTGATCGAGTACAACCAAACTTTTAGAGTGGGACCTTTGTCACACCATGGTCTATCAGCATTGGCTGATAAAAACAGCTCAGGGTACATGTGGATCAGAAGAGATTCTTTCATTAACATACATTACTGTATATTTGCAATCTTAGGGGCGACACAGCTATAAAGTGCCACAATGAAAGATTTACGTCTTGTTGAAAATATCTGCATAAGGGTAGTTGATGGAAAGTTACTCTGATTCACATTTTAGTAGCAGAATGCAAAACCTGAATATTATTATCCACACCTGTGGTTGTCGGAATGTCTTAAAATTTGTTTATAATTTTAATTTAAACAGAAGGAATGGTTCAGTTTGTTCATTTATCAAATTAAGAATGCCATGTGTGTTGCATGCACAGCCCCTCCCCACACATACACATACATTTGTATAAATACACAAACACACACACACACCACACACACACCACACACACAAGATAATTGAGCCACTGCATTCCTCCAGGTCGGTCTACTGTGTTTTGTCAGCAAGTTTAACTGTAACCGTAACTGCAACTGTAATTACTGTTGCACAAGAGCTACCAGACAAAGAAAACAACATATCTGCAGTGTAGGCTTCTTCTCTTCCTACACATGGACTTCTCCTCACTGGCGGCCATTCAGGCAAACACACACACCTGCCTTTCAGGTAACTGACAATATCAAATAGTTCATCATGTACAACCTGTCTGTCTAGGACGTTTTGAAAAGAGTTTTTCCTCTTTGGTGCTTTTCCACTTGTGCAGTTGTGTTGTGATGTTGATGCTTAGCAAATACTTTTTTCTAGGTATGTCTTTCAGAGTGGAACAGTGCCAAATGTTTAACAGGGATTTCTGACTGAACCAGACCACAGTGCACAGACCACAAATGGGAGAACACTATTCTGTGCCAGTTTGACAGTACATTCGTGAGGTGGGAAAACCATGTTTGGAACAGGAACCAGGAAACGAGGACAAGCAGAGACTCATCCTGACAGCTAAGCTGAAACGGTGGACGCCTAACTGCCATTGTTACGAAAGCCTGCACAAAGTTCATTTGTTTCATGACTAGACAAGCTCTCACACTCTCGCAGCAAAACTACTGGACGATCTCCTTGTACCTGCAGGATAGGAGACGTTTTTAAAAAAGCAATCCAGCAGGTTTTGGCCTGTTTCCATAACAACTGCTGTAAATGCCAGTGAAAAAAGAAAGCATCCCACCGTTTATCTAACAACTAGACACTCTGCAATCAGCCCTCCTGCCAATCTGTTTCTGTCTTTCCCTCTTTTTCAGTCTTTGTTCTTTTTCAGTTTTTTTGCCAAACTGTTCTTTTCTTTCAACCTCTTCCCTACCTCTTTTTTACTCTGTCTGAACCCCCCTCCCCCACTCGTCCCCCTTTTCTTTTTTTCTCTATTTCATTTCTTTTATTCCTGAATGCCACCATTTTCTCTAAGAGCCCCTTTTTTCTTTTTGCCCCCCCCCCCTTCTTCACCCCTCTCTTGTTCGATCCCTGACTCAACTTTCACATTCCTGAAGCATTCCTGTAGGATTAGCCTTTAGCATTCTCAGGCTATGCTGAGGCCACGGCCCCCCCACTGTGACAGTGGCAGGCACTAACGGACGACAGAGAAAACTGTGTGTGTGTTTGTGTGTGTGTGTGTGTGTGTGTGTGTGTGTGTGTGTGTGTTATCCTCTCACTCTCTTTCATCACCACCCTGCCCCAGTTCCATCGTGCTCAGCTTCCATCACTGTCAGTAACCCTCAGTCCTCACCCCTCCAGTGTCCTGGCACAGAGAGTAACTGTGCACATCCTAGCAGATGCACACATACAGACAGACAGACATAAGCACCACCTCAACAAATTATCAAATTAGTAAGCACTAATTATTATTATAATTGACCTGTGTGTACAAATATATGCTATGAGCTATAAACAAAAGTTCAACATTCAAAATCTTAAACATAAGTAAAAGTGTAGAAGGATTATAAACAGAATATTCTTAAATGTATCAAAAGTGAAAGTACTCATAATGCAGGAAAATGGCCTTCTGAGTGTTGTATAATCACATACTCTATATATATTATTTCATTATTATCACTGATGCATGTGTAAGCAGTATTTTAATGTTGTAGCGTATGGTGGAGCTGCTTTAAACTACTTCAAACTGCTGGGTTACATCTATAACCAATGGAGGAAAGTAACTAAGTACATTTACTCAGGTACTGTATTTAAGTACAATTTTGAGGTATTTGTACTTCCATGCTCCCATACTTTCCCATTCCCATTTGATGCTACTTTTTACTTCTTCTCCATTACATTCCAGTAGGGAAAAATATATAAAGTATACATTATACAAAGTATATTAGTTACTTTGATTCAGATTAATGATACAAAATATGATTAACAAATAAATTGTGATGGATTATTATGGATAAAGATAAGACTTTATTGATCCCTTGGTGAAATTCACAAGCTATGCGGCAATACAAAAAACACATTATACAATATTGATGCAATAATCATTTTAATTCATTAATACAATATACATTATACATACAATATACATAGAATATTTTGAAATGAGCCGTTATGCATACTGAGTACTTTCATTTTATGTACTGTACCATTTTATCCCTTTTTACTGAAGTAAAATATTGAATGCAGGAGTTTTACTTGTAACAGAGTACACAGTTGTATTGCTACTTTTACTTAAGTAAAATGCCTCTTGAATACCTCTTCCACCACTGTCGATGACCATGAATTGTATTTTATAAGCACGTCATATATTTATTAAAACATTAATTAACAAAGTAACTATATAAGTAATTATAGCTCAGCTATCAGATGTGCTGGAGTAGAAGAGCTAAGGAGAATAAAATATAATACTAAAGTAAAGTTCAGTACTGAGTAAACGCCCCGTGACCTCTGGGAAATGCAGTACAAAAAAACATGGCTTCAGGCATGTCTCTAAAAAAAAAACTCAGCAAGTCATTTGATCTAATATTCCAATTTGGGAAACAAGCTTATTTTCAGTGAAATGGTTAAGAAAAATATAAATGAAGTCACTTCATGAGCAAAATTGTCTCTATATTAGATTAAGAGACTACGCTGCCTTTTCTGCTTGCCCCTATTCAAGCTGTACTGTTGCAAACAGAAAAAGTGAGCTGCTCATCCATCTTTTCTCTCTCTCTGTGTCCCTCTGATGGAGTGCACGACCGACTGCAGCTGCCAACGGCACCATCGCCACACAGAGTAGATTAATGTTTGTTTCGCTCACACTAATGATCCTCAGCACCACGGGTGGGATCTTGTATTGACCCATTCCAATTACTGTCAAACTGACCCGCCCAGTAGATTCAAGATGGGACTGAGAAAAAAACAAATGAATGAGTTAAAAGAAGAACCAAAAAGTACCTCTACCTCTCTATCTACATCTGCTGTCCCTTACCCTGCCTCTCTTCCTTTTTATTCAAGCCCCTGAGAAGAAAGTAAAGCACTATGAGGTAATGGTGTCCTTTTCCTGTTTGCTCTTCTGTTACTATAAGGGGGCTTTGTGTTGAGTCAGTGTAACAAGCCAAACTAGTAGCACTAGCCTACCGCATGTGGAAACACTCACATCACCTCCCAGGACAAAAAACTTGGCAGGGACAGATGGGAGGAAGGGTGAGGGCGAGAGAAATAGAGAATGGGTGAGAGAGCGAGACCCTTTTTGCTCATAAGTATCACCTTACTTCAGCCAAAACAAAAGTGCGATCAGAGCCAAAGACGCACCTCAAAAACCTCTCAGCTGTTTCCCCCTTCACTCCTGCCAACATGACTCATTTTTATCCTCACCTCCCCTCCTTCCCTTCTTTTCCTCTCTCCCTTTTTGTCATACCTTCAGGCTTACTTTGGTTGCCTATCCAAGAATTTTCACATAATAAACACTGGATCCCTTCTGCTTTTCAAAATGAATTGTTTCTCTCAAGTATTCAAAGTATTTATCTCTTTATACCTATTCCAAACAGCTCTTTTTACAGTGTGCGCCTCAACTCTTTCCACTCTCTCCACTGCTAATTTCCCTTCTTATCCATGCCTATAGCTAAATCCCTATCTCCTGGCTCATATTGCAGCTCTTTCTATGGATGTCCAGTACAGTATTCTGTTCCTCCACATCAACCTGATTGCATTCTGTCAGGCTGTACCGCTGTACAGGCCCCAGAGGGGCCCGGTCCCTCACATCTAAACATCTGTCCATCCCATTACCGTAGCTGCTGCCGAACCTGAGCCCCTTTTACTCATGCTGACAGCAACACTGGCGAGAAAGGGAATGATATCCAAGGGAATGCCGGCGTTCCCGGGTGTCTCCTCAAAGCTCCTGATTATGTGAGTCAGCTGGGGGAGAGACACGAGGAGTCGCCAGGCGGCATTCCACAGGGCATCCGATAGGGCCCCGGATGTTTTCAAAGTATGGGTAGCGTTAGGAGCATGTACAGGGATCAGTGTAAGGATGGAATGTATGCCCTGTGCCGGGCATCAGTCGACTGGGTCGTTTGGTTGGAATGTGACTCAGGAAACCCATAATGGGGCTTAGTGTATGTGCTGTCTGGATGACTGTTGTCTTTTAGCACTGTGAGGTACAGAGGAAACGGATATGGCCAGGTGTGGTGGTAGTGATGATGATGATGATGATGATGATGATGATGATGATTGAAAAAACATCTAATGAATGAAGCTGGAAGATACAAACTGAAAAATCTGAACAATTACATTTTGAGGGAACTGTGATGCAGCACAGCATAGCATCAACATGATCAGGAAATGTTATTTATGACTTATTTGCCAAGACACAAAATGTTGATACTGACCCCATCTGCAAAACATTTATTGACAATGTATTTCATTAGTTTCCCTATAATATCAGCTTGTAATACCCACTGTTGAAACTCAAGCAGGTAAAAAAAAACATTGTCTCACATTGACTCACCATCCATGGACAGTTTTAAAAAAGATCAAAATCAATTTAGCACAACCAGAAATATACATTTCTTTTTTACTTGAGGCCATTTATCAGATTTCGTGCCACTCCCTCTGGGTCTATAAATGGCTTAATACACTTTTTTCACAGATAAAGTAGTACTCTGTAGGATGTGTAACAAACTTTGATGTGTAAAAAACCGTGGAGTTCCCCCCTTTAAGGTTCTGGAAAGATTGCGGTCTGGATACTGAGAGGGTCAAAAGTGACTTCAGGCAGGAGACAGGACATGATTATTTTATTAATATTTAACCAAAATCACGATCTTTCCCTGACCTTAACCAAAGTGCTTTGTTACCAAACATTAGTGAAAAGTCCTGTGCTTTGTGCACCTGCCAGCCACCCCCAACCACGCTCTGTATGCTGCGTGTGGTATATAATGTAGCACTTCCTGCATTAGAAAAACTCTGCAGAGGAACCTAATCCCTGGACTGGCAAACAAATGAGAGTATATAAACGCAACACAAACGTTTCTAGGAGACAATTTGTACAGCAGCTTAAACCTACATTTCCAAGTGGCATTGATGGAGGACAAGCAGCCTCTGCTCTGCAGGGACAGTCAATAGCAATTCCAGGTTGAAACTGGACGAACACGCACATCCATCATGAGCAGCCGTACTTACCGAACCAGAACCTTTTCCTGAATATCACTCAGAACTGGACTTGTTTCGGCTATGTCAGTATACGTAATTGTAATGTGTTTGACAAATTTTTGTTTTGCAGCTCTGTCAGTGTCACAGTGAGCACAGAGCCAGATTGGAGCTGATCCACAGTGATTTGTCCTTCAGATGGACTAAACATAATCCTTCCCCGAGCGTGTTGTGACTTTGACCTCCTGCGTGGCCAGATCAGATAAGATCTACAGGTAAACACAAACACTCTGAGAGGAGGGAAAACAAAGCGCCGATGATAAATGACACACACACGCTTGACCCCATGCACACACTCACGTCTAAATGCTCTAATTCAAGGATGCTCTCACACATATACGCACATACCCAGACAAACAAGAGCAGCAGTGACCTATCACCTTTGATTGTAGCACATTGAGTAATGAGGGGTCATTGCTTCAGTTAAATTGTTTAGGTTCTAGGGGGGGGTTACGACCAGAGGCATAACCACTGCAGACACACTCAGAAACACAAAGAGGCATATACATATATTCCTCGAAGCATATAATAGACAATCTGCACACACGTGCATTTAGTCTCCTCCTCTTGATACATACCCCTAACAGAGACGTTCCACACACCATACAGATGCATACACAAACCCAAATGTGCAGATGCTTCTTCATTTACGCGTGCACACACAACACACACAGAAACACACACACACACACACACACATTGCCTCTCCACACACTACGCACGTTGTCTAGTGTAAGTGAGATGTCTTCTGTTTCAACAATGTGTGCAGTGTGTGCTGCCTGCCTTTTCTTCCCTTGGCAGAGTTACCCAAT
>NW_024041211.1:0-39560 GCF_014851395.1 Micropterus salmoides
TTAAATTGATGGACAGTCACGCTGGATTGTTTTTTACTTTAAGAAAGTGGTATAAAGTATAAGTAGATTTTAATATCTACTTATTTTAACATCTTTCGTTTTCAGGCATTTCAAGAAAATAGGTAATAACTACATAAATACTTTTAAAATGAAAGATATTTTATTTGTGTAAACTTCATGACTCTCAATGTAGAATGTGTTAAAACCCCACTCTTTGGTTTCCCAAGCAGGATAAAGCCAAGAAGTATATGAAAGTACAGCTAAAGTAAATGTGAAGAATCAACAAAGTAGGTTAATGAAAAGTACATGTGTATAGAGAAGGACATCTTTTTTTCTCCAGTCTTTTCAATTTCAGAAATTTATGTTGCATGCCCTGGACTCTTACTCTTTTGGTATTCAATCAAATTATCCCTTTAAACCTGAATATGGCTGCACATCATGCTGATTGCCGTTGTCCCTCCGTCTCTCAGCCTTACCCTAAGCCAGGTGGACAACACTTATATAACATGTTTTTCACTTGTTCCAGCCAGTCAGCGTGACTGTTATTGCTTTTGCCTTGTGAGTCTGTGTGTGTGTCACCATTGCAAAATGTGGTCCTGAAACTACCACAAAAGCAAAGCTAAAGCAAAAGTTTTGAGTACTTTTCCAGCTGTTAATGTATCTGTTTGTGGACACATTTAGTCAACGTGATAGCGTCAAAACCATGCAAGATGCAGTCTCGAAACTTTACAGGTGTGTAGTTAAAGTCAAAATGAAGGTCAAGTTCAAAGATGTGTGGTCTGAGCATGGGTGCCGGAATTAAGGGGAGAAGGAAGTAGGAAAAGGGCTGTTGGTCCACATTTGTCATGAAATTTGCTTTACCAAGATGGAAAGATGTAGGCAGACAAAAAAATTTATACACATAAAGACTCGACTCAAGGACTATTGGCTGAAAGAATTTATCCAATTTTTGCCTACTTCAGATCAAGAAAAAAACTGTAACAACTCCTTGCTCTTATCACATCATCTAAAAGCTTGCTCTACAGCAACAGTAACAGTGTGTATGAAGTTAACTTCCTGAAGTAGGGAACCTGTTGGAAGCCATTAATTTGTAGTCAGTCATTAGTTAGTGTCTTCCTCCACAGCGTGACATTTTAATCTCCCTTTGCAAAGTCAATGGCAATCTGCTGCAAAGAAATCAATAGCTAAAACCCACTGAGAGCATTTCTGCAATAATGCAACCAATAATTCAGCAGTCTAACTCTGAAAAAAGAAGCCGATAGATATCTGTGAAGATTCTCAGTCATCCAGGTAATAGTTATCCAGGGAAGGATAAATTAAGTGCAACTGTGCTTTGCTGAAAATACTTTCGCCTTCAAGTTGATCCAAGAGGCTTCTTCAGTTTTAACTGATTGGCAAGCTGACAGATATTTAGTTTATGGTAAAGTAAATGCCAAACCTGAAATAAATGCTGTAAAAGACTGAATACAAAGTTTATATCAATTGAGTGACTTGCTATAATCTGCTTGAAGATACACTGTTTTATGACAACAGGTATTATTTTGCATAATATCCCTTGTTATTATTTATCGATTTTAGCCCAAGTAATTCTTCCATTATAGCTCATATCCTCTTTAAACTAGGCTTGCGTCATTGTGTGCACAGCTACATTGACCCACTGAGCTCCTTAGCCTGTTCTAAAATATTCTATATATCACCTGTTTAATGAGGCCTTTATGGAATTAGAGTTTGTTCCACTGAGGTCTAACAGAAGGTAACAACCATGATCTGTTCTGCCTGACCCCTGTAAATTGGGCAGCTGTAGCGCTGTTGGGTAGAAAACGCATCAAATTGTAAATCCATGGTAGGCTAAACAGAATGAATTAAATGAAATACAGCATGCAAGAGACAAATAATGGTTTATTTATGCATGTACATGTAAACACACCTTAGAATTCACCACAGCAGTGTTTGGTTGTTTTTATTTTGAACATGCCAAATGTGAGAGTGAGCAGGCAACCCCACTAACATGGACATGAATATGGACAGTTGAGTTTCTTATCTTAACTTGAACTATCTTTATGCTTCATTTATGCACAACAGCTGACTATGGGCGTTCACTCTGATTTTTCCAGTCAGATCTTACCACAATCAGCCAATCATGAAGTCCCTATCAATCAGATCCTCAGCATTCTCTTCATCCCTTCATCTCCACCACCAGTGTCTTGACTCCATCGGAGGGGATTTCTATGCCTCTGCGGCTTCATCACCCTATATTAAATACCACGTCATCACGATGGGGTCTAATCGCCAAATTACTTACTATATCAATGTATCACATGTCAATCAATAATTTGTGTTCTCTCAGTCAAGTCTCTCCTGATTGAAGTATCTTTAACAAGAGTATTTTAAGGACATGGAGAATTACAGTTAGAGCTATTATTTTTCATTTTGTACAACCGAGATTATTAGTTTTGTCTCATGCTTGTTTCAGTCACATTCAAAACTAAATAAAAAAAAAGATAAAAATTTTATAGTGACTGTTTCCTTTTTTCTCGTATGGCTCACACCGTTCTCCGTCTGTTGTAGTTTTGACCTGTTTCTTCTTATTTATTGCACATGATCACATCAGTGTTTATTCAGAAGGCATTAGTCTAAACATATAGCCTCACTCATGAAGCCTACTTTTGCTCCTACAGACACTGTCCCCTCACGTCTTTTAAAAGAGGTTTAAGATGTTGTTGCTCCCAGCCTTTTGTCTATAATAAATAGTTCTCTTATAAATGGAATTTTTCCATCCACTTTTAAACATGCTGTGGTTCAGCCTCTTATTAAAAAACCCAATCTTGACCCTGTGGATTTTAATAATTTGGCCCATTTCTAAATTATCTTTCATGTCTAAAATTTTGGAGAAGGTCATTCTTTCTCGACTCTCCTCGTTTTTAGCTGAAAACAATGTGCTGGATAACTTTCAGTCAGGTTTCAGGATACATCACAGTACAAAACAGCACTGCTTAAGGTACCAAATGACTTTGCTGGTGATTCTGGAAATTGTGCTATTTTACTCTATTTACCCCTAATTATTAGATCATCCCCCACTATCCACACTTTTAAGTCTCGACTTAAAACACATTTTTATTCTTTGGAGTTGGAGTCTGTTTTGGGGCACCTGCGCTTGTGTCTATATTTATCATTTTGTATCTAACTGTGTTGTTTTTCTATCTTATTGCTGTATGTTATTAATTGTTTGGCCTGTTTTACCACTTTGGTCAACTGTGGTTGTTTTTAAATGTGCTTTATAATAAACTTGACTTGACTTGACTAAACACCCCAGCATCATACACGGTGATAGGGGAGCAAGATCGCATTAGAGCGCTGTGATCAATAGTCACTGGAATACAGAAGAACCCCACAGGAGGCGGGCCACCCCCGACTCACTACAAATAATGAGAAAGTGACTTACAGGTTTATGAGTTTTCATCATTTCTTTATGAGTTCAGAGTGACCTCATTCTGAGTGATAGGAACTTAGATCCTGACCCATTATTTCATTAAGTTGGTTCTTCTTAATAGGACTGCAGTGTATGATGTGATGATAGGAACCAGCTTTGATCTCCGTGGCTCATATACTGGCTCCTCTCCTCATGCTGACTTTTTATCTGTCCTGGGGCCGCATTATAAACCGTGTGGACATACAAAACATGGCTGGAAATGTGCGTACGCCAATTCCTAAGCAAAGGTTGTGATCTATTACAAACAAACTTGACAGGAGAATGTGCGGTCCTTCACACTCAGTCCTCTGAGGCATGCGTACGCATATAAACTGGAGAAATGAGAAACAGCGTCTCACGTGGCAGGAGGATGAAACAGTTTGAAATCGGCAGCTGTGTTAATTGAGAAGACTGTTTTTGTAGCCTAAATAAATGTTCGTAAACAAAAGCGGGATGCATTTGGTTTACTCTCTTTTCAAATGGGGGAATCCAAATTAGTAACTGGGTGATCCAGTGCGTCTTGCACGTACGTGTCCCTCTCCACCAAATTTCTTTTTGTAGCTTTTCTGTCAGAATTTGCCGTCCTTTTCTTCATGTAGTCAGTACATATTAATATTAATGAGGAGCATTTCACTGACCATTTATAGTCAACTATTGGTGGGTATAGGGACAGACAAGGAGCTCACTCACATACACCGCATTCAAGTTGATTGTGATTTATAAAAGGAAATCGGCACAGAACGTGCAAACGCACTGTTTTATATTATTTTTGTGCATACTCACTTCCTGTGTTTTGAACGTACGCAACCTTTAGGAGTCCTTTCTACGTACAGTTTACAAATGAGAGCCCTGGCCTCTCTCTGAATCTCCTGTTTCTTTCAGCCTGTGCAGAAAACCCACAAGGCATGAATAACATGTAGCTGATCTTCTTTGCCTTCTGTTTATCAGGCTCCAAATTATCATCAGATGCATTTGTGCTTCAACAAATTTACACCTACTTGACCCTAACTGCTACCATGGTGTGAGTATCACATGAAGCTCCAAAAGGCCTTTTGGCAACAGGCAAAGAACAAATAAACTGACTAATGCTGCTAGAGGTATTCGGCTTAGTACACCACATGAAACCCTAACAGTCCTTGTTATGTAAGTGAACTTGGTAAGTTGGTTAAGTTCATGCACATTATTCGTGCTCTACAAATTCCTGAACACAGCCTCATTACAGCGGACTGGCCTTGCGTAACAGCCTCTAATTCTGTCCAAAACCTGTAATGGAGCCATTTATTTGTGAGCTCATTGTCTATTGTGTTGATGTTTCATTGATCATTTTTGTTTTTTTCTGTCTACTGTTACACATACATCAAGCATGAGGTTAAGAGTCAATTCCTGTCATGGCAATGTGCCCCGTCCCTTCCTTTTTAACAGAATACTAATATCTAATTATCTAATTATCAATCAGTTCCCATTAAAATGCCACACATTTCTTTTGGGTATCAAATGTAAGCATACTTGTTTTGACCAAATTAGGATTAATGTGAGGCTCCTGAAACCAGGCCCTGTCAAAATCTTCAACTTGCACCACCTACAGCACAGACAAGAAAAGAAACAGGCAGTTTAAACCTGCAGATGCTGCACACTGTAGGCCTTCTACTGCGCTCTTTCTGCAGGTTAGTAGTTTTTATATGTTAAAGCTATAAGTTAAACTCTGCTTGACTCGACCCTAATTGGTTCAGCTCAACTCAATCTCAAAAACACTTGAGAAACAAAACAAGCATAGAGACAATAATTAACTAGTGTCTGCCTGACTCTGCTCCATGTCTTTCATCTCCACCATATGCAGTAGCTGCAGCTTGCATGTGGCTTTCCCTGTTCCTCTCTATGTTGAGACAAGGAGCAGCCAGCTCTGGCACTGGCCAGCCTCCTAAATGAGACCATTGTATCCTCTCCATCAATGCTGTCTCACAACATCTTCATGTTACACAGCCGTATCATGAACTTTGATCTGGGATATTACATCTACAACCCCATAAGGACCTGGCTAACCCTCACACAGAGCAGGCTTTGTGCTCGTGTTAGTCAACCACCAATCTCTGTAAAGGCTCTGAGACAGTCTTAGTTTCAGCAAGTTAATGGAGCATGTGTATGCGTCCTGCAATATGAATGAGTTTACGCCATCATTATACTATACTAGACCCTATATAGCTTATACAGGCTCTTTATCCTATACGTTTATGTAAAAATTGCAACAGTGGGCACTGACATGACATATTCAAGATTAAGACCAGCTTGTTTGATTTGGTACAAATAACGATTCATCATATTTTCTTTCTTTATACTTCTACTACATAGTAGGCCTATGTATGTACAATGGGCAGCAGGATCGCCATAGGGGACTGTCCTTTTACCTTGGTCGCATGTTCAGTCTTCACAAAGCCAGAGCGTGTGTGTGTGTGAGAGAGAGTATGTAAACAAGTCTCTTAATCTATTCACTCATCGCAATTTTTCATGTATAAACATGTCAGCTAAATGCCTAAGCCTCTAAAAGTAATGTAATACACATATGTGAATAATCTCTGCCAATGCTGTTAATGAGTAAATGCAGCCACGAACATACAGTATGTTCGGACACAGATGAGGGTTATGCACTCAACATAAGTATAAGCAAAAACAAATTAAAAACATAAAAAGTAAACAAAAAACATAGAATATTTACATTTTGTAGGTAGGTAGCTAGATAATAAGTAATCATATTACTGTGTGTCAGCATGAACGTATCAGCACCATTGTTAGTCGCACAAAAGTGATTACATTGCTTGACGCCACTATTTTCATAAAAGTAGGGCTGCACCCTAAATGTCGATGATTCGAATCATTTCAAGAAGCCCAACGGTCGACTCGCAATTTGTCAAGCGAATCACTGGAATTTTTTTTTTTTTTGCTGCGTCATTGTAGACTGAATAGAGCAGGATAACGAGTGGTAGGTATACTGGAGAAAAAATATCAGCAATAATGCTGAATTTCTTTTTTTAAAAGAAAAAAAGAAAAATTTCTATAGATTAAAAAAGCATGAACAGAATGACATTGACCTCAGAATGACCTCATGCAAACCAATGTCTTTCTGGTTTAGACTTTTGAATTATTTTCATAATTTATTACAGTTAATGATAATGGTTAGTTGCAGCCTTAATAATTTTAGAGTCAGGTAAGCTTTGTTTAATAAACTGATCGTCAAGCAAAATCATGCTGAACATGTTTGACCGGTGTCTTTGTTACATAACTTTGATCTGATCATATGAAGCCTGCAGCAATGTGTGGTGTCTGCCGTAATATTACTCCCATTTGATAATTTAGAAACAGAGCTCATTGATATGGATTAGAGGTGGAAATTTATTCACTTGTTATATTCATGAATTAGTTTTAACTTCATTAAGTATTTTTACCACTGTGTGTGTGATGTGAAAAGTAGTCACAAGGTGGAAACGAGCCCCATTTATAAGTGATTTACAAAAAACTATGCATTTATGTAAAGACAATGTTGTTTATGGACCTGGTACATTGCTTTAAGAAATGTGTGTGTGTTTCTAGGTGTGTGCTTGCCTTTGTGTGTACAAGGTGAATGCATGTGTGTACATAATTGTATAGATGACTGTATATCCTTGTGTGAGTGTGTTTTGCTTCTCAGGGTTGAAGTGTGAATGAAATGAGAAAAGTGTGAAGGTGAAACAGCTGTAGCCTTCCTTCGGGGTTTACCAGAGAGCTTCAGCTGCTGACAGCCATGTTATCGCTGAAATAAGAACACACACACACACACATAAAGTTTTCTTGTACATACAGAGGCCATCCACCTCAACCTTAGTGCTTATGGGCAATGGACACTGGTCACATTACCCCCTCGCCTGGTGCAGAGAAATGAGATTAGAAGGTTCACGGCTAAATTTAGGCAGTGTACTCAAAAATAAACCCACACACACAAAACAAATAAGAAAGCTGAGTGGGAGTGACAGGAAGGACAATCCGAGGTCAATTGGACAAAATGTTTCTAATGCTGTGGTGCTGAAAGGTAGAATGATTTGCTCATTTCCAGAAGTGCATTACAACTTTATCAACTATTGCTTGAGAGAACTGGATTTTAAGGCCAAGAGCAGAGCCAATGAGATAAAGGAAGACATAGAAAAGGATAGAACTTGTGATCCACATTTGAAATGGACTCACTATATTACATTATTGCTTTCAGGGTGAAGCAGAAACCAGGCAATGCATCCAGTAACTGTGCAGTTGTGTGTTTATGTGTGTGTGTGTGTGTGTGTGTGTGTGTGTGTGTGTGTGTGTGTGTGTGTGTGTGTGTGTTAGGCTGGGCAATATGGCCAAAAAGTCATATCCCAGTTCCAGTATAAAATATATATCGGTGACTTTCTTCATCAGTAGTAGGCTAAGTAACCAAAAAAAAACTTTTCCTCCGTGATTCTCTTCACAGCAGCAGCTGAGCTGCATGTTGAGGAGGCGTGTTGACGACGTAGCCTATCAAAACAAAACCAACGTGGTTAACGTATAACATCTGACTGGTGTGTTCACTGTCGCTTTACCTGGTCCGCTCTTGTAAAATATCCACAGTGTCGCGAATTGTAACATAATCACTGTGTTTCTCTGATAAATGCTACAATGTTTCGCCTAACCTGGGCGGGCTGCCGAAGTAAAGTGTATGTGTGGGAACCTCTCAATGGACCGTATTTTTCTTTTTTCTTTTTTTTTTGTAGTAGATGAGCTGGAAACCATATTGTGCCAAACAGATTTTACTTTAACAAGAGAGTATTAATATACACCTGTCTGTTTTATTATTTATTTAATTATGTATTGATTTGTCACCGGGCCGGACAGGGGGGCAGACATGGGGATGGGGGGGCACAAACAGACAACACAGAGAAAGTACAACACCTGTAAGAGAAGGGGGATGGAAGGTGGGGACAACAGGGAATAGCAGAAAGCAATGAAACCTGCAATAGAACAGAGAGGGGGGCTTGGGGAGGAAAAACAACAACAAACAAACACAAAAACAAAAACAAACAATAAAAATAATAATAATAATAGTAAAAGACAACCAGCCGAACAGCAGCAATAAACAGCTGACATAGTAAGACAACTAAGAGAAAAATGAAAACAAGAAACAGTCCAGCACACTAAATAAGCAACACAGCACAGCCACGAGAGCTGGAATAATAACAATTAATTTAAATAAGTAACAGAAATAAAAGCATCAGGAATAATTCTACCAGGGACAACCTAAATTTTTTTGTGTCTATGTGTGAGACTGTGTGTGTCTGTGTGCGTGTGGGTGAATATGTCTGTATGTGTGTGTGTGTGTGTGTGTGTGTGTGTGTGTGTGTGTGTGTGTGTGTGTGTGTGTACATGTGTGTGCGCATAAGCCTGTTAAAGAATGTAGTTGTTAGTGAGAGTGGGACGCCACGACTGTGCCACACCGACCCCAGCAACAGGCAGGCAAGAACCCCCATAGCCAATAGTGGTGGGAGAAAAAAAAAATTAAAAAAGACTCCCAGATGCACCGCGATGCAAATGCAGAAGACCCCGACCCAACCAACACAAAAAATAAATAAATAAATAAATAAAAAATAAATAAATAAATAAATAAATAAATATAAACGGCCATCCAAATGCCAGTTGACAACGCAATGCAGACGGAACACAAGAAGCGTAACTCGCGGAGCAGCGCCCGGACCGACCGCAGCACGCACACAACATAGACCAGTACTCCCCCCCACCCAGCACCCCACCGCCGCGCAGTGAACAACCAAAACGGCCAAATGCCACGCAATCATCAACATCAATGCACAAGTGACGAGCCCAACACACGCACTGCACGAGCATGGCAACACCCAATGCCCAGCAACCCCCCGCTAATCCCACATGCGAGGTCAGGCAAACAAGAGAGAGTGAGCGGCAGAACACGACAGCGAAAGCCAGCGGAGAGAAACACCAGCAGCAAGTCCCAACCTGGCAGCAAACGCGCCTCGCAGGTCACCGTGCACCCGCCAATAAAAGTCAGCCGTCCCCCCAATCACCGGAAAAACTAAGGCCGCCCACGCCAGCCGACATCCCCCATGCACAGCACACCCCCAGGCCACCGTGCAACACCAGCCAAACCAGCAACGAGGCAAAATCAACCAGCTCAGCTACATGCCACCACCAACCCACCCACTCAACAAGGGCTGAGAACTCCAGGCACAAGCCCAGAATAAACCGGAGCACAGCCCTGCCCCGCACCCACACTGCACATCCCGAAAACTAACTTTATACTTCAGTATCCAGAGGGGTCCAAAAACTGGCGGACAGAGAAATGGGGAAGCATGGATCTGAGACCAACGAAGCAAACAAGGAAATGCCTCCCCCGGACTCCAATACACAAACAAAACGCCCAGCAGCCATCCAGAGACCCTGCACAGGGAAAAAGCATAATGCATCAAGATGCATCGACAATCGCCCTACAATCCCACCGCAGCCCTCCAAACCGCAATCGTAGCGCGGCGCCCAGAGAGCCAGGGCACCCCGCGACCCCCCAAAGCGCAAAGGACCCCAGACCGCATGTCCCGGGGAAGCTGCACCCCACCCCGAGGAAGAACAGCAGAAAGCCGTGCCGGGAAACTTCCCGCCGCCAGTGAGCGATAACGCGGGAGAACCAGGACAACAGTCCCCCTGCCCAGCCAGAGTCATCCCTCCCCGGAGTGCAGGCTGTGCAACCGTGTTTTTCTTTTTACAAGCCAGGTCTTTAACAGTGTCGACCAGCATTGTGTCTCCGTCCATCTTGGAGACTTTGTGAGTAGATGGAGAGGGAGGGGCGGGGCTGCGCGGTGAGGGAGAGAGAGAGCAAACGCTGGCAGGAACACATTAATTAACATTAATTAACTCAACATCAATCTATATCGGTATAAACGGTATTGTCTAATTTCATATCTCTTTTGAAATTATATCGGTATATCTCATTATACAGATATACCACCCAACCCTAGTGTGTGTGTGTGTGTGTGTGTGTGTGGGGGTAAGCAAAACAAATTTAATCTACAAAAATTATTTTTAATTTGCTGGTCCTACATCCTCACTACGTGAAAAACACAAAGAACAGAAGATCATTTTTGGGGTAATGTAAAGTGTTTTTTGAAAGGTAAATTTAAAAAATACTTTATTGTGAAGACAGACATGATTATATACTAAGATACAAAAAAGCAAAACAAAGACAGCAACAAGTGTGGATTGGTGTTGCACATGGTGGTTAAAGCCATAAAGGAAATCCTGACAGGAGAAAACAAGTTGTCATGGCCGTATTATATTTAACTGACACAGTCTATCAACCATAGATGTAGCCTAAATGAATATTTGATAGCACCTATTCACCGTCACCTAGCATTCAGAGCTTTGCTCAGTTGACAAGGTGTGAGTGGTCTTTTATTTCAACAGCGCCAGTTGAGCATGAAAGGTCATCTGCTGTACTGCCTTGTGCTACCACCTATTAGAAACATTATCATGTCACACAGTGAAATACATGCTCATCAGTTTACAGTAGCAGTCAGTTCACATTGAGTACAAGGAAAAATGGGTGTAAACATATTCCATTTATGTTTATACTGTGCATTACAACGTATCCAGCTTGGTGCTTAACATTTTGACAGTGTTTCAACTGTGAGCTCATATGTTCATAGGGCCGGATTTACTAACCCCGAATAAAGAGTGCTAAATTGCGTGTGCATTCTAAAATATTACAGATGTAATTGTAGTACCTGTTATGGGTGATTATCTAATAATCATTGCGCAATGGAGGTGGCATTATTTAAATGAGGGTTTTGCGTGTTTTAATGGTTTCCGCCATGGCGAGTCGGGAGGGAAACTAGCCAATGCGGAAAAACCTTGGTTTGTTTCATTCAGTGCGTCCCGGGTATGTGGAAATCGTATGTACCTAACCATCCTGCCCGAGACTGCACTAAGTACTTGGGACAGCACACCTGGAAAACTGCTTTGGGAAACCCCAGCAGAAACAGATACAGTATGCTGGAATGACTCAGATGCGAGGAAATACCAGCAGATCGTGCTTCATCCAGCCAGAGGGAACAATCACCGACTATTTGCACCGTGTCCGGTCGCTCCGCGATCTCCTGGCCCTGGCCCTGTTCGCCCCAACGCCCCATTCCTCTCTGATACCTACAATGGGTTGTGTGGCTATTACGGCATCAACAGTTGGTGACAGTTCCCTCTGGCTGGATGAATTTTGTGTTTTAGCTGGGAGCTCTCCGCAGCGGCGCACAACTTTCTAAATTCTTCCAAAATTGCATATTCATTAAGGCAAAAGTAGCTAATGAACAGCGAGAGCTATCTTGCACTTTTGGACATTTGTCATTCTCCGTGCACACCGTTAGTAGATCAGCCCACATGTTAATTTGCTGGTGATATCAGGCCCATAGCCTTTGTAGTTCCTTCCTAGCGGTGAAAATGTAAAATGTGAACATTAATCATTTTTGCATTTAAATAGAGACAGCAGCTAGTAAGGCACAATAATATCTCTGGTGGGAAAATACAAATATCAGTGGAACTTTTAGGAGAGACATGCCAGTTGCTTTCAACACAAAGACAAATTGTTCTGTTAGTGTGCAGTTAAGAAAACACACAGGTTTCTCAAAGATCCTCAGCCAAAATGAAACTGCGGCAGCTCTGAAAGGTGTTTGCGTGTCATTTTATGAAGATAAATGGAATCAAATTTTTTCTAGTTCAAGAGATTTAAAGTTAAGTCTTATACAGTTTTAAACTACTACATTGTTACTATTGGACCCTGAGTAAGTTACATAATTTTGGCTTGTAGGATTGTAGGGGTGAGGGCACTCTACTACTGTGGTTAAGCACCAATGTCCAAAACTTTAGAATATTCACAGAATAGATGTTGCAGGTTCACATTTTGCATTCTGTCCAAAACTTTATGTTTTGAAGAGAGAGAGTTCTCTCTGCACTCCCCCAATGTATGTAGTTTGTTCTGACTACAGAAAAGTACTCACAGAGAAGGAGCTACACTGTTGTAAATTGTGGTATACTGTTTTATATGTTTATTTCAGTTTATTTCAGCTGTGTGTTTTCACCATTGGGAGGTGATAACAATCGATGGTGATGGCCCAGGCCTCCAGCAATGACTCCTTTGGATACATATACAGTATGTACATTTATTTTTGGTAGAGGATGGGAAGACTTGCTACAACTGCATTCAGTGCATCCATGTGACAAGTGATGCAAATTGTATTGGAGAGGCTGGCACCTCCTGTTGTCGGGGTCACTCACCCTGCTATTTACTGTAGAAGAAATTTGGCTCCAACACTCAGACTAACAGCAGGGTGAGATCCTGATAACTAGGACAGAAGTGTGTATCTGTGTGAGTATGCGTCTCTCTCTTTCTCTGTATTTGTTGAAAAGTAACAACCATGCATATATAGGGAAAAATGTTTAATGCAACATTGCAAAGTGCACTTAACTTTGTCTTGACTCACACTGGCAAGCACAAAAATACAGTATTTTAGGAGGCGCTATTTAATTAATATAAATTAACAACTTCACCTTTGTGAGGTCCCTGTGATCCACAGTATGATGACTATGATTCTTCTTTTTCCTAACCCCGATCCTAAACTTATTTCCATATAACTACAGGCTTAAAACCATGTACTGTCTGTATCATGATGTATCATCATTAATTTTGCCCCACCCTTACATCACCACTAGGTTACTTAGGTCTTCTGACCAGGGCTTACTTGTTTGTTCCGCGCACTCTACTAAAAACAAAAGGTGATCGTGCCTTAGAAGTGATGATGCCCACTCTGTGAAACACACTTCCATCTGCGGTCTCTGTTAATCTGGCCTTTGTCTCTCCCTGTGCTGTCTAATGTGTGCAATAGTGTGTTTTTAAGATTGTTTATGTTTTATTGTTGCTTTTATTTATTTTTTTTTTTTACAGTCTTACATTGTGGCTGCTTATGTTTACTTTTTTGATGGTCTTATTTCTAATATTTTACTTATTAGCCTACTTACTTGAAAACTTGAAAATGTGCAGCAAAGCAAGCTGTGCTATGACAACTGGCACCTGTGTGCAGTTGGCATCTATCTAAGCAGCAGGACTACGCATATTTAACAGGGGATTTTAATCTGGTGATTTTGATGTTTATTGCTTAATTATTCTGTGTTGCTGTATTTGAAAACGTAATTTAAAAATGTAGTTAATGTAAATGCTGATTTTGAGTCCTGAAGGCAGGGGAGACACTTCTCTAATTTATATAACTCTAATTTTAGCCTGAATCCCTAACATTAAACTAATCTTAACCTCTACCCTTATCCTAAAAATAAACCTGTGATTCTAATCGATACATGTCATGAATTGTAAAATGTGGACTCTCTTGTCCTCACTCCAAAGGTCTAAACCTCCAGCTGGTTTTCACAAGGACAAGAAAGCAAGCACATAGACACAAAAACCATCCAGCAAACAGCCTGATATAAGCCCCATTCCTAATAGGGTCATTCATAATGAAAGGGGCTTTAGAAGTGCCAGGCTTTCACTCAGCAGATAAGGTGGGCATTTATTGACAACAACAGCCAGATAAATTCGATTGGGATTACGTAACTCCCAAAATCAACAAGGGTAGCGCACCCGAGATGTTTTGTTTTTGGGCTGTGATGTAACAAGCGAGTGGCAAAAAAAACCCCAACAGACATTTTTTCTGGTGTACTCTTGTGAGAGTTGCTTCAGCAGCTACAGCTACAGCTGCCCTTGTCTGGTAACTCTATCAGAGTTAATACACAGCAGCTGACCTCTGAAGGCCCCAGGTTCTGAGTAGCCATAATCCTCGACAACTCATATCACACAGTAGCAGACGCAGCAGGTCCAGGGTCAGCGCTCAGCCTCAGCAACTACCGTCTCGTTCATCCTCTCATCCAAAAATATAAAGTGTCTCTTCTACCAAGAGGAAACTGAACCTTGCTTAAATCCTGTGTTTTTCTGAAAAAACTATTACCTTGTGTGCATGACATAAGATCGTCTGTCTGTCTTGTCCTGTTCGTTCCTCCTTTTATTCTGTAGGTTAAACTGAACTAAATCAAAGTCCTGAATGATATTAGTTTTCATTCAAGTGAAACAAAATCCCTCTAGCAGCCAAAGTTATTGTGACATTATGGAACCAAAGAGGGAGGAGCTCAGGGTGCATGGATCAACCAAACAAAGACAAAACGTCATAGTCAACACTGGTTCTTTTAAGCAAGAACTTGGTTGTCCCCCTAACCATAACCAATGGTTTGTTTCATTTAATTTAATTTATTAGAATCCCCATTAGCTGTAGCCGAAGCAACAGCTATCCTTCCTGGGGTCCACCATGACGACGAAGGTCCCCTAACCATAACCAAAGAGTTATTTCAACCTAAACCAGCCATATCAAGGACAGTCAATGACCACCTGTTTGTGTCACTCAGGACCATTGTCATATTTCTCTCTTTACTTATTATGGAGCACAGACTGTCATAGTGAATTAAAACACACAGAATAACAAATGCTTTCTTGCATTGGGTTAATTGCCAAGGTGTTAGAGAGGTGGAGGAGTTGGCACACTGGTACATCTTCTTCCCCATCCCCACATTCCTTTGTCCAGCCCTCTTTCACCTGCTAATAATGTTGCAGGTTGTTAACCTACGTGTTATGATGTACATATAACTCTTCTCACTGCAGCAAGGACAGTGTGTCAGCAGGCAGTTGGGAAGCTCATGAACGAACTTGAAGATGTGTTGAGAGATGATAATGCGTACATGTTGTGTGCTTATTGAGGGTGAGAGACTGTGTATTCATCTGTGTGCCTGTGTGAAAACTACTTGTGAATTTATTTTGCGTGACAGTGCATATAATGTGTGTGGTGTGTGTGTGTGTGTGTGTGTGTGTGTGACTGTGAGTTTACTGCAACAGTTATTGCCCCCTTCAATATATTTATGAGAGGTTGTTCTTTCATATTTATAGTCTAGACATGGTCTCTAAAGCAGCCATTTCTCATCAGTCCGGTTAACTCTGCCAAGGTGAGAGGGAGAGTAAAAGAGAAAGACAGGAAGAAGGAGAGAGAAGAGAAAAATATACAACAGTCATGGAGGCGGACAGACACACTGGAAAAAATATTTGACAATTTTGACAGCCAAAAGATGTGTAATGTCTAAATATTTCTAAATAAATATTTAAAAGAGAAGAGCATTTGGAGGATTTCTAAGAAAGTAAACAATTTCACGTACTTGACTTGATAATGGGTTTGGAGAGTTTTATCATAAATCATCCATGTTTTGTCTGTACTGGTCTGGTGCCAGATCTACTCAACAACAAGGCTGTCAGTGAGGAAATTCCCCTTAAGCAAATTCCTCAGTTTCAAGATGCATCACATTTGAAGATTTTTTCACACACCAAGGAATAACAATTTACCCAGGCCCAACACTATTCCACATGCGCTCAAGTCCAGCCAGATGGTTCTGCAGCATATGATTTACATCCAATGTCGACGTTCAGTGCTGGTGTGAGATTTAATGTGTCCTTTATGTAGAAGGATAAAAAACAATTGGTGTGGAAGTCATGGAGGTGAAACTTTCATGCCGCACTTTAATGTCCCAGAAACCCCTGTTTTAGTTGCCTAACCTTAACCATGCCTTAAACACACCCTAACCATATTTCATTTACCATAACATCAATATTTCCCTAACTTTAAAGACATAGTTAAACATTTTGGGAAATATACTTAAGCTTATTTTTGATGAGAAGATCATCTGTCCATTTAACATGAAGCTGGAGACAACTACCACGGTAGCTAGCAGGGGAAACAACTTCAGGATCCATCACATGGCCCCAAAAAACTCCCCATAGACTTACACTGTGAAAGAATCAGCTGTAAAATGAGGGGTAATTTTTTTCTCATAATGAAAGCAACACCAGCGATTGTCCAACCATTGACAGTCACAACCTCCACGAAATGACCATTTGGTCCAGTGGAAAGTCTAGAAGAGCCGCACGATTAAATCATTTTATCCCTATTCAAATTAGCAGAGGGTTAACCCGTGCACTCTACTGTACCTGATAGCCCAAATGGACGCTAAAAAAGTTACACAGTGGTGCCAAGCAAATGAATTCCTGCAGTTTTACCATTTCTTTTTCACACAAGCTCTCAAGTCAAGTAAATTTACATGCAGCAGCAACATCCACATGCCCCAGTAGGGATGATGGAGAACAGGCTTCCATATAACAACAAAGGTTACGCTAGCTGAGCTAGCACTGCAGTAAAGTTCCACAATATCAACATGAAAAAACTGTTTACAGCATCCAAACTATATTCCAGTAATTCAGGCTTCAAATAATTCAGGCTTAACATTCACACATTTTCTCTTTGCTGTCCCTGAATTTTACAAAATGTAACACTATAACAATAATCCAACATTGCTTCAGCCTATTGGAGTAGCGGCGCAAAATGCTAACATCACGTTCAACAGATAACCTACAAAATAATCAGTAATGAGCATATCTACTAACCAGTCGACCAAACGATCAGAAGGTGTCAGCTCGGGTTGGTGTGTTCTTTTGTTTCAGTGCCAGTTTTTCTTTGTCCATGTGTCCAATGTTCCAGCCATTCTTCCGTTCCTGTTCTTTCATTTGTGCCATTAAATCTGTGAATGGTACCAGATCTGCCTCTGAGTTTGCAGTCCATTTTCTCGTGTTAAGAGAGGTAGAACTTCACATATTTGCAACATTTAAATCACCTTTATTTTATTGTGGGGGAAAAAAGAGCCATTGTACCCAGGACTGTGGTCTCAGGTTGGCATTCAGCAGTGTTATTCTCAGGAATGCTTGGCTGTGTGTGTGTTACTTCATTAAACAAGGAACCCACTGTGAAGGATTTTACACTCTGATGGCCCAGTGCTCGTCCTGAGGAATTTGCCGCAAGGGGGATAGATGAATCATCAACACAACATCTGCACTCTAATCTGCAGAGGCCCCCTGCAAAGGGAAAATACCCCATTAGCACACTTTCCACTGGACACTAAGAGACACGTCTAAACACACACTAATGCACACACACATGCACTTAAGTAATATGATCACTCTTTTGGCAGTAACCTAAATCTATGAACCACCTTCTGAATGAGTGACCTGGGTCACTTTATCAGCTTGAGAGGATTAAGAAAACCCACATAACAAGTAGAGCAGTTTGCGATTAAATTTTTGTATCTGTATGTTACCTCTTGGGTCACAAACTAGCTACGACTCATAGCGTGAGAGGAGGGTTCATTTGATTACTATCACGGTGTACACCGGTGTTACATCTACTGGGTGGAGATGAGGCGAGTCGACATTAGCGGTTATACGAGTTTTCACTGCTTGAGAAAGTTTATGTGTGGCATGACAGTGTGAAAAGTGTCAATTGCGAGTGTCTCGCGAGACCCCTTATTTCCCCTGATGAGAAAAATTGTCACATTTTAATCTTGTGAGATCTTGTCTAGTTTGTATACTGTATAAATATTGAAGTTGTATTATGAATAATTGCTATTTTCTGTATTTTGTAAGTAATGTTGGTCTTTCTGTTGTCTTTTTTTATTTAGTTTTTTCTTCTCTCTGCTCTGGTTGCTGGTGGTTGCAGCCATCTGACCAGTGAGTTCGTAACTGGTGGTCACCAAAATTCAAATGACAACAATGGAGTCAGAGTTAGATTCAGGGAAGACAGCTTTGCAAAGCAGAGTAAAAGACAATGATTCATGTATCACACTGACAGAGCATTTGTTAGTTTTAAAGGAGTCACAACCTCCACGAAATGACCATTTGGTCCAGAGCTGCACGATTAAATCATTTTATCCCTATTCAAATTAGCAGAGGGCTAAACCGGAAATTAAGCAACACCGAGGCCCCGCAGGGGACTGTCCTCTCTCCCTTCCTCTTCACCATCTACACCACAGACTTCAACTACCACAGAGTCCTGCCATCTTCAGAAGTTTTCTGATGACTCTGCTGTGGTTGGCTGTATCAGCAAGGGTGACAAGGCTGAGTACAGAGCTGTGGTAGGGGACTTTGTCACATGGTGTGAGCAGAACCATCTACAAACTAAGGAGCTGGCTGTGGATCTAAGGAGAGCCAAGGCACCAGTGAGCCCTGTTTCCATCCAGGGGGTCCCTGTGGACATTGTGGAGGATTATAAATACCTGGGAGTGCACTTGGACAATAAACTGGACTGGGCCAAGAACACTCAGGCCCTCTACAGGAAGGGCCAAAGCCGTCTCTATTTTCTGAGGAGGCTGAGGTCCTTCAACATCTGCAGGACGATGCTGAGGATGTTTTATGAGTCTGTGGTGGCCAGTGCTATCCTGTTTGCTGTGCGCATCCTGGGGCAGCAGGCTGACGGTAGTGGACACTAACAACTCCACAAACTGATCCACTAGGACAGTGACGTTGTGGGGGTGGAGCTGGACTCTCTGTTGGTAGTGTCAGAGAGGAGGATGCTGTCTAAGCTACATGTCATCTTGGACAATGTCTTCCACCCACTCCATGACGTGCTGCTCAAACACAGGAGCACTTTCAGTGCAAGACTTATTCCTCCAAAATGCACCACAGAGCGCCACAGGAAATCATTCCTGCCTGTGGCCATCAAACTTTATAACTCCTCCCTCTAAGTGTCTGACACATGGACACTTAGTTAGTTTTAAACTGGACATAATAATGTGCAATGCTCTGCTGCTACTATTTATTCCTTATTACTGTTCACTAATTATTATGTAAATACTGTATCATAACAATTTCTTTAGCTATGTAAATATTGTACAGATCCACACTCCTTATATTATTTTATTTTATATTTTTACTCTGATATTTATATACTTCTCTATATACCACTATCTTTATTATATTCCTTTGCCCTTGTGCAATGTGTGCAACTGTAACACAGAATGTCCCTTCGGGGATCAATAGAGTATTTCTGATTCTGATTCTGAAGAGTGTTAATTCTCTGTTTGTAAGAGGTGTAAACATTTAAACCCTTTGCTGTTGTAGAGGGACAGGCTTCATCAGTTCTGCTAAGGGGCGCCTTCCCATCTGTGCTAAATATGGAGGCAGCGTCGAGGTCGAAGATGTCCTGCCGAGTGCATGTACAGTTTCTCACCATGTTAAAAAAAGAGTATGAGAAAGTAAAGATATGTGTTATGGAAGTGCTACAATAAACAAAACATGAACAATCATCTGCTATTGAATAAATTGCAGTGACTGCTGTTTTCGTTCATCAGACTATTTTGACAACTACTATTTCACCTTTTTTTAAACTCAAACATTTATCGTTTTAAAAATCTCAGTCAACATATTGAAAAATGTATTAATTTGCCCACCCTTGCTTAGTGTGCACTGTCTCTTCCTTGAATTTCAGATTACAAAAGGCACAAGACAGATCACTAAACCAAGCAGTGGAGATAAAGTGGAGATGGAACAGCAGAATTACATATTCTGCTGCCTATAAGATCTATAAGAAATGCTCTGCGCATGAGGTCCTGCTTCACCGAAACAAGCTTTGTTGAGACAACATAGATCCAGACCTTCCTGAACTCATCATCCACCTCCTGGAATAGTTCGATGAGGCTATCAGGCACCTCTCCACTGATCAAACACCTACACTCCACCTACATCTCCCAACCAAGGCAACCCTGTTGAGGGGTTTGCTACTTCAGGATGGAGACAGTGTGACTGTGAAAGAGGTAATATGATAACGTAATTTTAATTTAATGTTGTTAAATGTTGTAGTGTTGTTGGTCATTCAAGTAGCTAACAGCAGTTGGGCCCCATCCAATATAAATGCTGCATATATCATATTCTCCAGGTGGTGAAGTTGAATTTCAACTGAGGTGTTTCTAAAGGAAAATGCTCAATGCTGAGGATTATGAGGAGGTTATCAACACTCTGACAGGAATTACAGAAGGAGCAGGGGCAGAAGAGAGACCCCCTGTCGAACAGAGTTATTCATAGCACTAGCACTGAGTACAGACAGAACACTCGCAACAAGATTCCAATATAATTACAACATGTTCTCCCTCGCTTATGGAGAGGCACACAGTTTACAGACACTACCTTCCTACAAGTTATTTCTACATGTTGTCCATTAGTTCCATCAACATAAGGGGCGGAAGAAAAAATCGATTCTTATATGCATCGTGATGCACGTAATGTAATGTTGACGAAACGCAAAAGGCGGAACTCGCGGAAGTGCAGCACCCGGACCGTCTGTGGCGCGCAGATAACAGAGACCATTGTGTCCCCCTGTATTCAGAACACCACCACTGCGGTATGAATAACTAAACTACTGACGCCCCTAATTAAGGCTTGGACCCCCCCCTCAAAGAGCGGCAAAAAGTTCAGACTGGCGAGCTGAATGGATTTTACTGTAGGTTTGAGAACCCCACAGTCACACCTCTCCCCCACTCCAACTCAAACTTCAAACAATCACCTTCCCCCACCCCCATACTGTCACCCACCCTCACGACCCCTCACCTTCACTCATGATCTGTGAAGAGGATGTGAGCCAGCTCTTCCAAAGACAGGAGATCAGGAAGGCTCCTGGCCCAGACATTGTGTCTCCATCCTGCCTGAATATCTGTGCAGACCTGCTAGCCCCCAGCTGTGTGAAGTTCCCTCCTGCTTTAAAAGCTCCTCAATCATCCCGGTCCCCAAAAGACCCTCCATCTCTGGATTAAATGACTACAGGCCTGTCGCCCTGACATCTGTAGTCATGAAGTCCTTTGAAAGACTGCTGTTGGCCCACCTGTAGGACATTACAGGCCCCCTGCTGGACCCCCTGCAGTTTGCCTACAGGGCTAACAGGTCAGTGGATGATGCTGTCAACTTGGGTCTGCATCACATCCTGCAACACCTCGACTCTCCAGGGACATATGCTAGGATCCTGTTCGTGGACTTGAGCTCGTCGTTCAACACCATCATCCCGGACATCCTCAACGCCAAACTCACCCAGCTCACTGTGCCAGCCTCCACCTGTCAGTGTCAGTCACAAACTTCCTGACTGTCTGCCCCCCATCACCATACTCCTTCAGGTTTCTGGGATCCACTATATCCCAGGACCTTAAGCGGGAGCCCAACACTAACACCATCATCAAGAAGGCCAAGCAGAGGATGTACTTCCTGCGCCAGCAGGAAGCCCAACCTGCCTAAGCAGCTGCTGATCCATTTTTACACAGCTGTCATCCAGTCTGTCCTCTGCCTGTCCATCACTGCCTGGTTTTGATCTGCCACCAAAAAGGACAGGGACAGACTACAACGGACAGTCATGACTGCAGAAAAGATCATCTGTGCCAACCTACGGTTATGGTTTCACTGGAGGATTCAGAGGCACAAGTTAGATGTCACACACGATCTGATTTATTAGTAACAGCGCAGGAAAGGGAACAAATGGTTTGGGATTAAGCAGGGGTTTCCAGACAGACCAAAGGTTGGGTAATGGCGTTCTTCAGTTCTGGTCAGGCTTCCAGACAGAGCGGGGCTTGGTAATGCCCTACAGTTCTGCTCAGAGCAGAGTGGCTTGGCAGGTTGACAGGCAGAGTACAGGTAGACAGGCGGGCAGCATCTTGGGGCTCGGGTGGATACTGAGGGTGACAAAAACAGGACGTTAGGCAGGGTTCACAAACAACACTCAAAAATGCAGAGATGCAAGGAATTTGGCCGGAGCAATTGTAACACGGGAGGTAAACTGACAAACTGGCGAAGAGTGGGAGCGGAACCGGAGTATTTGACTGCACGGGTTGATTATTGGATGAGCCGCAGGTGTGAGACGCTGCAGGTGGAGAGGAGCCAAGATCGGACACGCCCATGAACACACACACAGAGCACATGACAAACAAGACAGACAGAGGGTGCTTCTCAAGTCTCTTATTTGTCTTTTCATCACTCATCGATCCTTGCTTTAACCAGAAATTGTTCCGCTCCGCCATCTTGCAGGCCGTCCCAAAGCTCTTATTTGCGCTCCGAGGATCGAGGTTTGAGGATCGAGGAGCAATCTCTGAGGAGCTATGAGCGAGGATACACCAGTGCATCCTTCGCAGAAGTCTTTTACTGACCGACACGCCCCCTTATTGGGTAGCCGTTATATTGATTGGACGCTGCACCTGATCGGACTGATCTGATACATCAGGACGGATAACATTAAACTAAACTATAAAGTGTATGGCTGCAAAGTCTTATATTTGAGTTGTTTTATGATTCACTGTCTTGTTAAAATCTGTGTTCATTGTAGGTCTGAACAGCAAAAGGCCGCCACACAACTTTTTTATTAGAAAGATCTTTTTTTTTATTTCTCCCATCAACTTTTATTATGAAAAGAAAGCAAAAAGCATAATACCACCTCTTTAAATGTTTAGGCTACTAAATCCCAAGACACCATGATCATATTCCTGGTTATTCAATAATGAATTTACATTCAGAATCAACAGATGTAAATGCAGATAATATCAGCATTGTGCCAGTAGAAATGATCCTGTGCCTTTGAGCAGGACATATGAGTAACCATTTAATTTTTCATGTGCAGGTGTTTGTTTAACAGGTAACTGAGAATCATGCTGCTCTGCACTGATAACTGTGAGACTGTATTAGTAACAGTGCACGTGTATTTCCAGAGTCAGGAAACATCACTGCAAATCCAAACCCCCCCTTACACAACCTGTTCCAGCTTCTAAAGTGTTTCCCATATGTTCATTTATTTGTGGCAATATCAACGCTGACCACCACAGATTGAGTTAAATTTTTTTTTACGTATTTAAAATTGTATTTAATTGCAGAGCCACGTAACGCATTCGTGCAGCACATCTTTTCGCTCGTCCTTCTCTCTTTCTCACTCACCCGTCCCTCCCTCTCTCTTGCTCTCTCTCCCTCTCCCTCATGAACACAGCTGCACAAATCTGTCCAACACAACGCTGTCAATGTTGGAGACCCAGCTTAAAAAAGTTATTAGCAAGCATGTAAGGAGCCTAGCTAATAAGGACAGCTACATTTTTGAGGCTAGCACGCTGTATATAGGTGGTAGTCAATATCGACTGCAAAGTCATCTCATTGCACTTTTTATATAGAACAGGTCTAGACCGTACTCTGTTTAATATTATTTACAGAGACCCAAAAATTCCCAACTACCCAACAATGTATACTGTGCTCTTTTGAATATTACATTGCATTCACAGTCAACATGAGCAAGAAGAAAGGAGATATTTGCAAAAAAAAAAAAAAGAGTAGACTATGTTGAAACTTCAGAATTAGGAATTAGAGATGATAATGCAGACTGTATTTTATGATAGTCTTTGGTTCTAGTTCATCATTGCGAGGGTCTGTTTTGAGCGGTCATGATGGTCTGCTGTTGGGTGACTTTCTGCCAGTTTTGCTCTAGAATACTTGGTGACCTCTGTTTTGTGGTATGGGGTATCATGAACTGGTGTAATGAATTTGATTTATCATCATCTCCAGACTGGTGGTGCAATGGTTAGCACTGTCACCTCACAGCAAGAAGGTTGTGGGTTCAAACCCCGGTTGTCCCAGCTTTTCTGTGTGGAGTTTGCATGTTGTCCGTGTGGGTAATTTTAATTAGCTGTATGTCATGACTAACTTAACTACTTGTCCAGGGTTGAGACTAAAGTGGTGTACAGCTATCCTGATAGTTATATTTCAATTTACAGATGAGTTTGACAACTGGTTGTTAAAGAAATGAAGGTGGTGACAATGGAGCTGAGGTTAGTGAAGTAAATTAGGGATACAAACTAGTCCTTTTAAGCTAATTAGGAGATGTTTCTTTTGGATTTTATTGTGCAAATTAAAAGCTTAGTAATTATCCGGAGATCTTCTATAGAAAAAAATGATGCATCAAGATGCATCGGTAATAGTATTATAATCGCATTGAAGCCCTCTGAATCGTAATCAAATGGTGAGGTGCCTAGAGATTCCCACCTCTAATTAATATGATCAAATAGGTATTGTTTTATTACAATCAAGGTTTACTCTCCTTAATCAGGAATGCATGGTTACGGTTAGTGTTAGAAGTAAGGTACATGCCTTTCTTCATTCCTGTCCCACACTGGAGTGAGAACTGTGACTCTTACAAAGACTTTGAAAGATACCCGGGTCTTTAATGTTTGTTATTTTCTAATTGAGTCTGTGAATAGATCTACAGATTACTGTTCAATACATTCAGTTAAAGTCTACAGCAGTATCCTTTGTTTTTTATTTTACAATGGTCAACCAACCTCCTGGCTTCCACTGTTCCTAAACTGGGTAAGGTGTAATTCTTACAGTTACCTTTATTATTAATTTCTCACACTGTAATTAGTGTTAACACATACTGGTTACACAACACTTTCTGGTTTGCATCTGAAGATAACTGCTGCAAAGGTGTGATAAAATAATATGCAACTGAAAGCCAGTTATTACCTAATTAAAAAGATAACAACAAATATCAGCTGTATCAAGTTCTAACTATCCCCCTGACCCCTAACTGTTGCTTCATGCTGATTTTAATCCTCTCCTTCACTGATGAAGACAATCTGGGGGTTTTTATTTATTGTGCTTGAGCTCATTCAGTGTAAAGGGCACCTTGTCTTTTTCATGCCTGAGTGCTCCTGTAAACTCCTGAGAACCGCGTGATATTGTTTCTCACTCCAGATTTCCAGGCAGAAGTTCTGAATCTTCTAAGAACCGCCAACCTGCTGAAACCACTCAATCAGAGCTCAATATCCAGAAATAAATACTCCCTGACACTTTGTTCAGAGCCGGCAGTCTGTACCTTGTGGCTTCAGATGTGTCCCTTGTGATGATGTAACCTGCCCCATATCACCTTAATACTGCAGATAATGGGGGCAGGTGGGAGCTTGTTGTCATTACTGATCACTGCATTTTCCATGGAAATAGATGGAAGCACAAACTAAGATGGAACAGCATCCATCTTAGCTGTACCTCTTTGTGATGAACCATGAAGACAAATGGAGAGATGGGCTGGGGGCTACAAATTCTCCAAACAGCACCTCTGAATATTGTCTAAATGGGTCTGAAATACACACAGAGGAAGAGAAGCCATCAAATGTGCCTTGTTAGAAAGCAAGGCTAGAATGTGAGGCTAAAGCAAAGTCCTTTGAAAGTCAGAGAAGAGCCTCTCTGTCTGATGTTGCTCTCTATTGTTCAAGGACATGGGGGGTTTACTGCTCCACAATAATTGATTGGACATATTTCTGTAAGCTTTCTGCGGGGACGACATTAACACAGGATGACTACCATGTCTAATTATTGTCTCAGCAGCCCATTGTTAGCAAGCTAATGAGTCTGTATGAACACAAGCTCAATTATACAGTATACACAATAATAAATGGGGGTTGGGTGGGAGTTTGGGTCAGGGTAACAGTTGGCAAAGAAAGACAACCTCCAGCTAGTCTTAATGAGTTTGCTCTAATCAGTAATGATAACATTTCAGCAGAAATGAGGCCCTAAATTATCAATAGAAATGGGGCCCTACATGCAACGCTTTCTCACAGATAATTGGAAAGGTCACATAACCAGCCTGGAAAAACATTACAGGGAATCTGCTCAACTTTTTATGCAATAATGAGGCACTTTGGATCAACACACAATGCTAAAAAACATAAACGCACATACACACAAAGCCATACCAAAATTCTGCCCTGGCAGTGACCTTGCCTGTAGTGTTATCTCAGACTTCGAGCAGTATTTGCCATTTATGTGGATTGTTACATAATCAAAACAGTTCAGATGATAAAAAATGCAAGAGGCAATTAGAAAAAAAAAGACATTTGGTACACGTTCAAAACCAACAAAGGCAACAAGAATAGCACAGCCTGTACTTCTTCATTCCTTCCTGCCGTATGAAACAATCTGTCTTCAGAAAGAAAATCACATCATCATCATCAAGATTTTTGGCTACAGTCATCACAAGAAAGCACACAATTTCAAAGACCTTGATACTCTATCTCCACATGATCCAAAGGAGGTGGAAACCTTTGCATGGATTAGTCACCGATACCTTTTTAGAAGAATGATACGTTTCCCAACCTGTTGCAACACAATGAAAGCACTCCACCGTTATGGTATAAAAGCCTGTCTGAATCGACCTTCTATTTTAACTTTCACCTAACATGACAGCGTTGTCACCACGCCCTTGTCTTTGAATAAATGACTCCCCAGTGGACACACTTCAAGGATTTTCCCGTCTTGGCAGTCCAGTCCACCATTGTCCGCCAACTCAAAACATCTGGGTTCTAAAAAAACACTTTTTATATTAAGGTACTCTTGTTAGGACCGCAAGCTCTATTCAGGCATGATTATTTAGAGTCACAGCCAAAGCCAACTGATACTAATAAATCAAAAGTAAGATTTGCCCAGAATTGGACAATGTAGTAGTTTTGTTCCTCTGTGATCTCTGCAGTTCAAATTGCTTTGATAGCAGAAAAATAAAAAATAAATAAATTGATAGCGGCTGGTGCTGAAATAGATCTGTCATGACAGCTACAGGTACTCTTCCTCTTAAGTGATTGTGCCTCCAAAATAAAAGCACGAGAATGTTTTTTAACAGCAATGCTTTATGTTGAGTTTATTGAGAGCTTTTATTTTGAAAAGTTCTGATGGACATTCAAAAGTCTCTGGCCTGCTTGACACACCTCTGAGAAAGCCACCAGTAAACGTATGATTGGATTCCCCTGAATTTCCTCAGGGAAATGAAAATAAGTGTCCATAGGTTTATGAATGCGGATCAAACGCCGGGACGCGCACAAACTGCAGTACATGCTTTATTGTGAGCATGAGCAAAATTGTATAATCAATTTGTTTAACAAGGGAGAAAAAAAACAATGCGCAATTATTTGGAATCGATCGTACAACCCTCCCATCGGGAGTACTGTACACTACTGAGCTAAACATGCTCATTTGTATCCAAAGATTTGAAAAAATTTGACCATGTTCTGGCCCGCCATATAATGGCTTGAAAAAAAATTGGCCTGATGCCAGACTAATTTGCCGACCCATGCTGTGGTGCTGAAGTTAACGTGTGTGCATCTGTGGGGAGGTTTCTGCCTGATCACAAGTATTTTACTTAATTTCAATTTCCAGTTAGTCATCCTAAATTACAGTCCCAAATTGTGTGTCAGTCAGACAGACTGAAGGGGATCAAGTTGATATGACATCTTTGAGATGGCATCAAAGGTATGGTCTTCTTTTGTTTGTTGACAGTCCGCATCCTCACCCAATCGCCACTCTCTCTTTGCTTCCTATCAGACTAGTCCTGCAAAACAAGCTTAGCATCCAACAGGAGGTAGAGGGGAGCTAACTATATCTCACAAGGTGTAAAGCTAAATTTAAATGCATGTCTGACTGGAGGGGTGATGCTTCCTGGCTGCATCCTGCACGCAATGTCCCTGTGGCTCAGATCTCATGTATAGCCTATGATGTGGCAATGAAAGGAAAACCCATTCACCCCTCAAGCAGACGGGAATACAGTGCCTTATGCCTATGCTTTCCATTTTTTTAGGCATCCCTGTGGCCTATAGTGGTCTAAGATGCATACTATGTAATTACAACAACTGGTTTAAACCTAAGTTTAGAACATTTTGCATGTAAACACTGTCATAACCTGTCAATTTTTTTAAAGGGGGTGGGGGTGGGGTTCTGAAATCAGGTAAGGAACAATGGCCAATGCTCTGCCAGTCAAAGTGTTACTCAGCATGCAATTATCTCCAGCTTAAAAGAAATGGTTAGGGAAAACAACCCAACTGAAATATAACCAGGTGCACCTAGCTAAAACTAACACAGTCTAATACAATACCAGCATGAAGTTTATAATCAGTTTTTGTTTAAAGTGTTTTAGAGAGGTGTTGATTCAACTTTCAAGCAATTTTGGAGGATGTCATTTATGGTGCTGTTAAATTGTATTGCATTATAGAGACAAAGCACAGCGCATCAAACTCTTTTTCCAGGAAAAATATCTGAGCCACAAATGCAACCAAATGACTGAAATGCTAAAAAAAATGCCTTTCAGCGTGTCAAAGGATTATTTTAGCACCCTCTGCCTGGCCGATTATCGGTGCCGATATTCAGCATTTTCCCAGTTATCTGCATCTGTCATTTTAAAAACAGATAGCCGATATAATTCATTAATAAAAAATGCGCTCCTTTGGCTCTGATGCAGCCGCCTCTCAGGACAGCTGATTCGGTGGTTGCCTAGCAACATTAAAAAACCGCAGCGCTTTGCTCTTTTCTAAATTCATCCAAAAAAGGCATTGTTCACGTTTTCGAACCTGCAAAGGCTTTCTGTCTGTTCGGGGCCAGATTCTTCTTTGGTGTTTTATAGCGGTTGGCATTACCACCACCTACTGGATTAAACAGTGCAAAATATTTACAGTGTCAACCCAAAATGATTCCATTCAGAACTGTAGTCTGTCTTAACCAGTGGTTCTTAACCTCAACTGGCTCCTTAAATCACGAAACAACAGCAGCTCTATTTCAACTCACTCCAAATGTCAGAGCTCTTCACCCAATCTCTAAGGCTGAACCCAGCCACCTTCCAGAGGTAACTCATTTTGGCCACTTGTATCCGCAATCTTGTTCTTTCGGTCACTACCCACAGCTCAGGACCATAGGTGAAGGTTGGAACACAGATCGACTGGTAAATCAAAAGCTTTGCCTTCCTCTCTCAGCTCCCTCTTCATCACAGTGGTCCGGTACAATGCCCACATTGCTGCTGACACTGCACCCATCCGCCTGTCCATTTCACGCTCCATTCTGCCGTCACTCGTGAACAAGATCCCGAGATACTTAAACGCCTTTACATGCAGCGAGGGTTTAGCAGTTTATAAAAACTTAGTTCTGGGTTCTTTACCCTGTTGGCAGTGCATCCCACCACACAGCTAGCAGATGGAATTGACATGGAGGCACCTTAAAGCAATAAAAAGTCAATGGAGAGTGATGAATTGTTTTGCCTTGTGGGTGGGACTTAATTGCATCTCTGTCTTTATAATGACAGGTGTTTCTATTATTTTGTCAACCCCATTACATCAATGAGGGTGACTAAACTGGCAACTGTGTGTAGGCACACATAGCGCATGGCAACACGATTAACAAAACTATTGAAAACAATATTATATTTGTATTATAAACAGAAAGGTGTTTCCTAAAACATCGCACCATGCCCTGCTGATGCAACTAATGCAATGGCACCTCCAAGTACTCACACTTGGCCTGTCTGACTGTGCTCCAAGTCATCAGCATGTAACTGAAAAGGAAAGCAACAGACTGATGGTGGGAAGCAAGGAGAAAGAAGTCTGTGACCACAAGGTTACAAATGTAAATTACAACTTGGAAAATTAACACTTTCTCAGAAACCACTGCTGATTTGCTAATGACATTAAAGTTCAATTGAAGTGTTAGAGCTTTGAATAAACTGTCATAAACTGCAGCCTCAGATGATATTCTGTCATGTCGACAGTGAACAACATCACTACTTGTTTACATCTAACTTTCAGGTGAATATCTTCAATCATAGAGCATTCCTAAAAACATCAAACACACTCTGAGAAACTAAATCAGCCATGGATGTTCTGGGCTTTATCATCCTTTCTTAGCAATGTAGGTTACTTTTGTTGAGGTCACACTTTTTTGTGACAATTGTTGAGAATGCAATGTGAACATTATCTTACCACTTGGACCAGCAAGCCCCCTGGCACCTGCATCTGTCTCTTTCTCAGTTGTATCTCTTGACACGTACACCCACAGTCTGCACTCAGTCACAATCTTCATACAGCATGAGGCATCAGCATCATAAATCTGACATGTTTAAGATTGTGTGAGTGAAATATGTGGCTATAACCAGGCTTCTCCTCAGCCTCTATAATTACAAACCCACTTGAGGTCAAACAAGGGCAAGGTGTTAGCCTATGTAATGATCACTGTTTTTTATGTAATAATCCAGTACGCTGTGATCACAACATTTTCAACGTATTGCATGCTTGTTTATCCAGATCCAGAACAGCATGATACATCTTCTGTGGAAAACAAGAAGACATACATGTTACCATCAACATGCAGTCACTGTAGTTTGTTATCTAATTTCTTACGTTTTGTAACAGAGGCAGGGGCTTAATGCCTGCTGGGAGATCGTCTGGACAAATTGCTGCTGGTTTCAAAAGGATCAAGATAATTTACTCTTAATCACACTGAAATGTTTCAAATAAAACTCACAATTTCTATTTTGGGGATAACTCAAGTGAAGCAAAGTTTGCTGGTTGAATTTCCAGAGAAAAGGAGGGCTGCAGATTATGATGCTATCTCAACCCTTACCTCTCTCATAAGATACCAGAGGCTCTTTAACAAAAGCCACAATGATTGTATTGCTGCTAAATTCAATCCTCATTTAATCTGATGATGTACTGTAGTTCACTTAATCCTGAGAATTTAGCTTTAAGTTATATTGGATAAAAGCACTTAAAAAAACACCTAAATTGTGTAAGTCAACACAATATAATTAATTAAATAGAATTATGTATGTTAAAGAGATGGTACTTCCCCTCTCCTTTATTGAGTTATATATCTTTTGTATGCATGCACTAGGTTTGCAAAGTGAAAAAGCCCAAAGTCCACCCCAACCCCATCTCCCACAGAAAACTCTGCTCTGAACTGCCTGAAAACAGCTCGTTTGTAGTCCATCCTTTACTTCCGCTTTCTTGTGATGTCACAAGAAAATACTTGTCATAATGCTCGCCGAGCGACTAGTCTGACATGCCCTCAAAAACACCGGTGCAGCACACACCTCTCCTCTCCCTTCCAAACACTAGCTACCCTCCAGGCAGTCAATGGACATAAAGTTGTTACTGTGATGTAGAGACAGAGCTCAGTTAAAACTTTATGGATGTTGACCACTCTGAAACTCTTGCTCCAGTCCAAACTGCCAAGCTGGTCGGCAACATGTAGCCTACATCTGAATCGAAGCTGTTTACCATTTTTTCGCTGATCCGCCTTTCTCTGTTTCTGATTGGCTAGTAGTCCTTAACTAGGAACTGCACATGTGCAACTCCCAACAAAGATCATTTAGAGACAAGATGTATCACTCCATAGCTAAAACGAAGCCTTTAACACAGGGTGAAAAGAGGAGCTGCAGCAATGTGCAGTATGAAAAAAATATGGCGTTTTTTTTGAAAATGAAACCATGTAAACCTGTTCTGGTGCAACCTCTAAATAGGATTTTGAACCTGAAAATGAGCATAATACCACCTCTTTAACCAATTTGGCAGTGCCACTGAGTAGCATTTAGTGTACTTGTAGATTCCAGTATTTTCCAAACCAGACAATTATGGACAGAATAATCATATATAACTAAACTACATATGTAATTAAATGTTTCCTCAATTTTCACTGTGTAGTAAAACTCCAACGAAACAACATTTTCTCTGTAATATACCCATTGATATTACCACTATGAAATAGGCCTTTTCCACAGCAAACATTTTGATGTCATGTCAGATTAGGAAAAGCACGTGTGCAGAGCCAAAAAGTTCATTTCCACCCTGAGTCACACTTTTAATTGTGTGTTTTCTGAACTGCTGTTGCACGTTGGACTGTTACTTCAGCAACAACAACTTTAGTCCTTGCAATCGAGATGGCTACAATGTCAGTGTATTTAACAGTAATGACATTTTTTTTCTTTTGGAATGCAAATGTTTGAATGTTTTTGTCTGTGCCACTAATAGATGCAGGAGGAGTGCATGAGGCAGATTAATACAGTGTGTTCCCAATGTTCCCAGTCAAAAAGTTACATCATAAGAAAGATCTGTTTACAGTGAGCTGTGCTAATAAATGGAAGTTTAGTCCACAGCTGAAGTCAGTTCCTAGAAGTTGAACACTGTGAAATTTCGCCTGAGTGTGCCATTTTGACTGCGGTGAAGAGTGTGGCAAGGGCCAATAGATCAGCTCCCAGATGATGTCACCTTTTTCTCTGAGAGGGCTTTATCAGTGAAGTCAGACCATAATATTATGCAAGTTATTTTCCGTGCCAGCTGTCTTTTTCTCAGAGACTTTGCAAACACTTGCCAGAGGCCTAACAGCAAAATAATATTCACAACTTTAACATACAGGCTGATTGATTCAAGATGTATGTTGAACTGTTGTCAAAATCAGTTAATGTGGGCATATATTTGTTTAACACAGCATAAAGTAGCCGTAGTTTAATTCAGTAAGTGATAGGCTAGGCCTAGTGCAAAATAATAATTATTACTATTAGGTTAAATTATAGGGGTGTCACGATTATTCTTCATCTCACCTTTCAACTTGACACCATGGCCGCTGCTGGAGTCTGAATGTTTCTTAGCCGGAAGACGCCCGTGGAAATGTGACTCAGAGTTGGAGAGAGGAGATTGTTTTGTTGTAGTAACATTTGGAAATAAAGTCTTGCAAGTTGAAAGCAGCTCCTGTATGTTCACAGCAAACTCTCCCTCGTTTCCCCCTGGGATGAATAAATAACAAATAAAGTGGACGAACTTTTGCATCTGTTTTATTCTAACTTTGACGTACTTACTGGTTCTGATTCCCTAGAGAAATTAATATTTAGCAGCAGCTGCCATTAAAACAGTGTTGCTGAATGTGTTAATATAGTAAAGCTGATGATACACGGAGCAACTTTTAGAGCAATGGTGCTGGGCAATGTTGGCGTCAATGGTAATGAGTAAAGATTACTACCATAATCCAATTCCCCCACCCCACCGCTATCCGTTCAAAACATAGTCGGACTTGCCACCAGCAACATTGCCCAACTTTTTTAGCAATGTTGCTACATTGCTAAAAAAGTTGCCTCGGCTCAGCTTTATAACCCTGAAAAATATCAAATACAAATCAACTGATGTAATTTACACGATGTCTTTAGTTAGTGGGTTAAGTTGAGTGAGGTTTTTTTCCAGAAAATGCTGCACAAAAATGTTTGTTTTCGTAATTATAAAAAGTTTTTTTTTGCTGAAAGAAGCTTTGGAAACAAAAACGGTTAAGACTGAGGTCATAACTGAAAGATTTGTGCTTTCCTGGAAATAAAACACTTTAAAAGCTCAAACTAACTTCAACTATGTTTGTTCTTATTTCAGTTCTGTCAAACTACACCTCAAAGATAACTTCACTCAACTTCTCTTCCACTTCAGGGGGTTATCTGCATCTTTTGGCAGAACACCAAATGGCACTTTTATCATTTAGGAGCTAAATTTCCTTGTGGCTGAAACGCACATTAACTACTGGTGTGAGAAATCATCTTTGCTCAAAATGACCGCACAGGCTTCTTGGTGGGACAAATTGAAACTGCTGGATCCCCTATCAGGGCTCCTAGCAATCCACTTGACTTATTTCCACCTTAATAAGGTTCGTCCTGAGGTTGTAGCTCTCTAAGAAGGGGGACAGGTAGCCTGGCTCTGACTGATAGAACTTCTTAATCCCCACTGGGCAAGTTCACTTTCATGTTATTATCTCTCTCCTAAGTGGCCAAGAGATTTTAGAAGTCATAAGATTTTCAAGAAGTCATAAGATGGTCTTAATAAGAAGATGTTAGATCAAACAGCTGGGTGTGCATGGGAATATGCATACAAGAAGTCTTCAAATTAAATAAAAGTGAATTATAAAACTTTGAAAATGAGTGTTTTGTCACGTAGTTCAAGACTCATTTGTCAAAACACATTTTCTGTTTCTGTCTTTGTTCAGTGTAGGGCTGCAGGAATTATTGTCAGTATTGAATAATCTGCTAATTATGTTCTCAGTTATTCGCTTAATCATAATTGCATCATATATTCCAGATCCCAAGGCCACATCTGCAACTCCTTACATTCAAGAAGCTGTAACCAATAAATTTTTTTGTATTTTTGCTTAACAAATCTCTCGCGTAAATTAATGATCAAAATTTCTGTCGATACATTTTCTGTAAAATCGAATTATCTATTAATAGACTGGTGGTTTCAACTCTAGCTCAAGTTTTTCCTCTCTGCTTCTTAATAACAAACATACAAAACTCGGGATACATTTAAGGATTGTGACACCATTTTCAGAAGGGGTTATGCCCAATTTTAACACACTATAACTGCCAGGGCTTATACAGGAGAATATCAAAGATCGTGGTGTACAGTATACAAACTTTTTTTGCTATGATCGACTGATTTATGTGGTGAAGCCAAATGAGCAGGATGAAATGCACCAGGTGGATTATTTCGATTCTATAAATACTTTTTTATGCTTTAAACATGGATCATATAGCTCAGTGCAGCAAAAACATCATAGCTGCACATTATTTATGACTATCTCTCTGACCCTGGCCTGGTGCTTACAGAGCAGAACGCCAGGCGGATGGTGCTGAGGGTGCTGTCTGTCTAATCTGCTTCCAGCCTATTTTCTTCACAGCTGTCTCATTCACTCAGACCATATCATGACTGCCATTAGTAGACTACCTGCCACGTGAAAATGCCATCAGCTGCTTCGAACGAGTCCACTCTTTGGCAACGTGCAGCCTCTAAAGGTCTGCTAATACCATCTCCTGCAGCGACGGAATGCCATGTCACCACATAATGTACAAGGGAGATCAGTAGGAAAGATCTGATGTGCTACATCAGGCACTTCATTTGAGGAATGAATCAAGACTGCTCAAGTCAATAATAAAAAAACATCACATGACACAAGTGTAACAGAAGGATGCATGGCCTCATATTGGGGCAAAGTATTCATAGCTTGTAACACAGAGTAATTACGGGATGAAGAACAATGTCAGCATGGACACATTTACTTTGTGTTCATTCATGTGTACGTACTGTAGGCCTATATGGCAACAGTGATTAAGATGATGAATATATATAACAATGGGACACATTCTGTCAGCTGCACAACACTGTATTCATCACAACCATGTGTAAAATGTAAACAACCAGCTCTCTATATATTTGTGCATGTGAGCATCCATACCCAGCTTTGACAGTTTGTCCTATTTCATAACTACGGACAGTCGTGAAGTCGTTGAACGAGAGCATGGTCTAAATCTGCCAAAGGCCAAACACTGAGAGGATGGATGTTGCAGAGTTAGGAAACTGGCTCTGGCCTCTTTAGTGAAGGCTGTTTTTCTTTTTTATGTGCAAGGTGACCCTGTCTGTTCCTGAAATCCTGCAGGAGCTGATCACTCACCATCCTGATCATACCGTCCAGTCAATGTGAGCCTATTGGGATCTGTGATAGTAATCCAGAGTGGACGCCTCATTCGATGCTAGGGCTGGAAGTAACAATTATTTTCATTGTCGATTAATCTGTTGATTACAATCCATCAATTGTATTGTCCATAAAATGTTTAAAAAATGAAGAAAAATGTCCATTAGAATGTCCCATAGCCCAAGTGAGATATCCAAATTACTTTTTCTGTCCTTGAAAACCCAATGATACTCAGAACTGCTAAAAAAATAAAGGGAACACTTAAACAACACAATGTAACTCCGAGTCAATCACACTCCTGTGAAATCAAACTGTCCACTTAGGAAGCAACACTGATTGACAATCAATTTCACATGCTGTTGTGCAAATGGAATAGACAACAGGTGGAAATTATAGGCAATTAGCAAGTGGTTAATAAAGGAGTGGTTCTGCAGGTGGTGACCACAGACCACTTCTCAGTTCCTATGCTTCCTGGCTGATGTTTTGGTCACTTTCGAATGCTGGCGGTGCTTTCACTCTAGTGGTAGCACGAGACGGAGTCTACAACCCACACAAGTGGCTCAGGTAGTGCAGCTCATCCAGGATGGCACATCAATGCGAGCTGTGGCAAGAAGGTTTGCTGTGTCTGTCAGCGTAGTGTCCAGAGCATGGAGGCGCTACCAGGAGACAGGCCAGTACATCAGGAGACGTGGAGGAGGCCGTAGGAGGGCAACAACCCAGCAGCAGGAACGCTACCTCCGCCTTTGTGCAAGGAGGAGCAGGAGGAGCACTGCCAGAGCCCTGCAAAATGACCTCCAACAGGCCACAAATGTGCATGTGTCTGCTCAAACGGTCAGAAACAGACTCCATGAAGGTGGTATGAGGGCCCGAAGTCCACAGGTGGGGGTTGTGCTTACAGCGTGACTCCAAATCCAGACCCCCATGGGTTGATAACTTTGATTTCAATTGATAATTTTGGTGATTTTGTTGTCAGCACATTCAACTATGTAAAGAAAGGAGTATTTAATGAGATTATTTCATTTTTTTTGAGCAGTGTATTAACTATAAGAATGAAAAGTGTCAAATCTTCACATCTGAGAAGCTGGAAGCAGCAAATGTTGAGCATTTTACTTGAAAAATTGCACAAACTGTTGCAGAAGCATTACTATAGGTTAGAGCTATGGAGCTTACTACCGAATCTGCAGGCCAGTTAGATTTCAAACATATGGCTCTGCCACACTGACCTTTATAACCTGACAAGGAGTTATCTCTCCCTGGAAACCAACGTGACACACTGCTGTCAGGAGGAAATGATCGACACTGGAACAGTCCTATTACTTACTTTATATACTATAGAGGGTTTCAATCCCAATCACTATTTCGGTCAGCCAACTCATGTGGAAAAATAATACAGTCTTTACAGCTGACATATGGCATGAAGATATCTGAGCTCATAATTTCCAGCTCAGCACAGCAGAGATTGGAAGTGACGATAATAAAATCTGACATACAAAACTACATTAGACGCCAGCTGTTATGTTGAATCTACAATGTGAGGGCCTATAGCACCAACTGCCCAAGGCCATCCCCAAACAAAGCACCTCCAACAACTGCAACGGAGACACACTATCCATTCAGTTGAGAAGTAAAATAAACCCAGCCAGCCAAATGAAAAGACATTTCAGCTATGCTGCAGGTAATTAGTAATTATTATCTAGCTAATAATTTCTTTAATAGAACATTTTGTGGCGATAAGTTACCGATGATGACCATCAGTATATAGTTATAAACTCAAGTTGGTAATGAGGGTGGCTGAGTGGAGCCGCAAGGTAAAAACATAGACTGTAACATTATAAAATATCAGAGATGCTCACAAGTCTTTGAGCTAGAGTACAGCTGATACTAAGTGTTACCTAGGTAGGTTATAGGTAAAGAAGGAGGGGAATAACAGCAAGCTCATCAGACGTTTCCTAAAAAAACATTGTTCAGAAGTCTGAAATCTTTTGAGGACGAGTCTTAGTGAGTCTGAAGTCACTGTGTGTGCGACTTAAGTCGGACTCGAGTCTGAGTCTCAAACTCAGTCCCCATCTCTGTAAACTGTTACAGGAGCCACTAAGCCACTGCCACCATGCTACATAAATCAACAGAGATGGGAGAATAATAAGGCACCTGCCAACAACCAAACGAAAAATAAGTGTAATGTTAGTAAGTAAGAAATGAATAACATTACCAAAGCAAATATTACACTTAAACTAGCTAAGTTAGCTAGCTAACGTGCGATTACTTTGAAATTAGCAGCCACAGCCAGCACAAGCTGCACTCAAATTGCCAAGTTAAAAAAAAACAAAAGATAACAAAAAAATAACAGAACAATGACACATAATATAACTTACTCATCTTGGTGAAGCTAAGCATTAATCACCAGCACCCCAGTGGAGAAGAATAACTGAATATGTCCCACACCGACAGGAAGCCCCATCTTCGGCTTGAGGATGACCATTTATGTAATGTAAGTTAAGTTACCCTGACAGCTAAAGTTAAAGTACCAGCAAAAGCAGCAGGAAGCGCAAGATAAGACATATATTCCTCCACAAAGCTGTTCTAAAGCAATATTATCTGACTGTCAGTCGGGTAAGTTGATTATGAAATGATAATGCTCATGAACAGCACCGCATTAAGTGTTTAGCACAGCTTTTAGAGTAGAGCTAGCAAAGACGCTAACCTTCTTTTTTCTTTTTACTGGCGACTTGCAACCAAGAAGCTAACCTGAAGAGCACTGGCAACTTAAGTAAACTGCGTCATTGCTAAGGGTGCATTTGATATAAGTTCCAGCAGAGCAGAGTGTGGGTGACCTGCACCCTGAACTAGGTTATGAGCTTCATTTATGCAAATAATTTAACTGTCAACAGAAATTATTATTTTAAAGCATTTATTTCATAATAATATAAATATATTCTGACTACATTTCATCAGTTAACTAATGAAGGTTTGTGAAGCTTTGCACATTCCCATGTTAATATTCTGCACGTCCGTGCATACAACTGTACATCAGGTCTTTCATTTAAATAACATCCATAACTTATATATTGTTGTAATTGTTTTTAGAATTTATTTTAATATTTTGTCTTTATATTTATGCTTCTTGGCTTGCAGCCCTTGCTTTCATCGTTCTTTATATCAGAATCAGAAAATGCTTTATTGCAAAGTAGTTTTTACACATAGGAGGAATTTGCTTTGGAGATAAGGTGCTACATGTAGACAAACATACAGTTTACATAAATAAATGTAGAAATATATAAATATGGAATAGATTGAAAATATAAACTAATAATAACGATATATTAACAATAAATATGTGCAATATACTGGGTATGTTCAATGATGCGAAATTAAATTTTCTACTTACTAAGTTATTGTTATGCACCAATATACAAAGACAAATTCCTTTATGTAAAAGCTTGGCAATAAACCTGATGCTGATTCTAGTTGTTTTGTATACACTTAAATTCAATTAATCTGTATCTTGACAACACAGATTATTTACAAAACTACATATAGGACCACATGTGGACAGGTACCCCGAGCAAGCAAAGGTATAACCAAGGAAACGCTAAAACAATAGCTAATGCAGCAACAATAATACAAGAAATATTTTTAGTTCAGATTATTCCAGTGTATGTGGTCACAACAGGCAACACATAGTGTAAGCAGGTCTATAGTGAAGATCAGTAAAAAAATATTTTGTTCAGAAGTCATTGTGATGTTGTGAAAATAGGGTGTCTGTTTCCTTAGGCGTGAATACATTTGTTTTTTAAAAAACACACCCAGATGCTCCTCATTTAGAATTTTAGACTG
>NW_024041212.1:0-2173 GCF_014851395.1 Micropterus salmoides
AGGCGAGAAGGGTCCAGCTGCAGCCTGCAGATAAACGTGACGGAAGTTGAACTTCCATATGTGGTTCGTCCCAGATGCCACCGCGCACAAAACATGTTGATGTTTATCTCGGTCGCTTGGCCCACGCAGAGCCGTAAAAAAAAAAAAAAGAGCCGATAAATAAGCTAAGTGTAGTATTAAGTATTAATCAGTGTAAATTATGCATTAACATTTACTATACTATAATTATATCTTACTATCATAGCATATTAATACTATAATTCCTGCAAATATTTATTTATAATAGCCTAATGATAATAATAAAGCAATGTTTCAATTCATACCACTGGTGTTGTATATTTATTTGTTCCAAAGTGATTTTAAGTCAAACCAAAAATATTCTGTAAGTTACATAACGACCAAGATGTATCTTGATTTAGGTTACAACTTTACAACATAATGATAGAATAACAGCGGTACGTGTGACTGGGCCTGGGGGAGCAAACCCGGTGTTGTGCTGAGTTTTGCCTGCCTGCCGAGAATTGCATGCACCTCCAAATAATGCTTTTAAACGCTGTAATATTTATTGGGGCTTCATCAATGGTGATAAATGATTAGAAGTATATATTTATGAACATTATAGTCTTTAATATTTTAAAACACTTAGTAGAAGTACCATTCCTTGACATTCAGTAAATATATGTGGTGATAACGCCGTTTGATCAATGAGCACAGCAAAGTGTCTGAGAAGGACCTAAAGAGGTGGATGCATAATTCTGCAGATCAAATTTTGTAGGCTACCTGCCGAGATTTGCATCCACCTCTTTTCTCAGCATAAATGACCGTTAGCACCGGCGAGGTCAGGCAGGCAAAACACGGCACAACACCGGTCGTCAGCAAGCTATAGCTAGCTAAATATTCCTGACAGCCCCCCGAGGCATATTACTCTTACCCTAACCATCACAGGGTGTGTGCCTAAAGTTATATGCATGTCGACCTTTTATACACAGTCTATGATGTCAACGGTTACCCTACAGTGACGCATGTCGGCCGTAACCTCCATTGTGTTGCTGTGCAGCCCCGGTAACGTTATTGACACCAGTCTGCACTTCCAGAGCTTCTCAACTCCGAAAATGTTTTAAACACTTTCAATCGTCGTCAATTTTCGTTAAACTGCCGATATTCGAAATCTACACAGTTGATTTCTCGCCTAAAACTTCTCAGAAGTGGATTTAAAGTTCTGTTGTTGGCCCCTGAAGAATAAAACTGTTAGCATTAGGTAAGCATTACTATACGTGAGCCATCACGTTTTGTGCGCGGTGTCTTCTGGGAAAAACCATATTTGGAAGTTCAAGTTCCATCAAGTCTGCGGGCTGCAGCTGGATATACTTGGTAGAGGCGGGAGAATCGTGGCGTTACATATTTTCCCAAATAAGGTCCCATGGTGGTCGCATGCTATATCTGCACACCAGCTACTAGCTAGGTTATTTCCAACACATATTTGTTGTTCAGAAAAGCATTATCGGGGGGGGGGTGTACAGGCAGGGTAGCGCCTGACTAAAATCACCCAACTAACGTAAGTGACAATATATTCGGTGAGAGGAACACAATTAGCGCATCTTTCAGTCAATGCTTGGTTCAATTTGTCATTAAGTATTGGCCATGCTTCGTGGATAAATGCTTGTTAACATGTTGGCATGATGGAGGCAGTTCGGATTTCTGATGATGAGGCCGAGAGTTCAGCGGGAGTCGATGCGTCCCTAGCGAACGTTTTTTCCACAAATGGGTGTAGCTAGCTACCGGTTAGCTTACATTAGCTAGATAGCTAGCTATCTAATGCAAGGTAAGTTGACGTAAAACAATTTGTAAGTGCCGTTCATATACTGGAAACACATTTTTTGTTATATCCAGCTATAGCCAACTAAATAAACTGGAAAGTTTTGCTGGTTAAAATAGCTTTTTTAATCTGGGACTTAGCTAACGTTAGCTAAACTAACTATTAGCTAATGATAGTAATAGTCCGGTTTCTCAGCTGTGTAAATACATAGACGTTGTGTATAAAAAAGTATGCAAAGGTACAGGGCTGTAATAACGTTATGCTTTATTACATGTCACATATTAACATAATCGCTATTTAATGTTAGTCAAGTGGCTTACATGACAACTCAACCTGTCACTTCTCCAGCGCTGCCAG
>NW_024041213.1:0-64495 GCF_014851395.1 Micropterus salmoides
ACCTCAAAAGGCATTGTTTTAGTACTTCGTTTTTACTGTTGTAATATACAAAGGCCAAAATCCTTTTAGATCCTGTTACATGGCTCTTAGCTTCTGTCATTAAACCTCATCTACACAGCATTTTAACCATGCTAGCAGTGTGGCTATAGGGATGGCAATGTCGGCCTTCAGTCCACAACTTTGGTCCAAACTATTAAGAAATAACAACTATGAGATGGATGGCCATGCAGTTTGGTAAAGATATTCATGGTTCCAAGAGGATAAATCCTAATGAATTTGGTGACATTCATGTTTTCCTATGAATTATTATACACTTATAAAAAATTAAATTTTAAGGAACATATTTTTACAATGGCCTACCATAAGAGTTAGATTTTGTGTACCATTTGTGTGATTAGTGGATTAGTTTAGCTGCAAAAGAGTTCATGTTTGAATGGTCCATAGAGTGAAGACAATGCCTATAGGAATGGTTGTATGAACTTACCCCTATATAAGGAATAGAATTTGTTTTACTTTCATTAGCTAATTATCCAGTCCATGGGCAGGATGTTGTTTTCTTTATGGATTGTGGTTGCCAAAGTAGTTCAACTGCTGGAAGATGGTGAAGGGGTTTGGGAAGTAGCTCGACGGCAGGAGCCTAGGCAGTACTGCAGGAGCCAAGGTCAAGGATGTTTGCGTAGGACACCTAGACAAGAGCATTATCTCGTCACCTTGTCTCATTGTACAGACCTGTGTGTGTTCAGTAGAGGTGGTATAATGGCTCAAAGATACCGAAATGAAATCCTGAAGCATACTGTCAGACTGCTTGCAGGTGATGACTTCATCTTAATGTAATATAATGCCCATCCCCATACAGCCCAAGTTGCCATAACCTCTCTTGACGATGACGGCATCTCTGTGACGTATTGGCCGGCCAGGTCTCCTAATTTAAACCCAATTGAGCATGTCTGGCGTGTTAGAGACAGACAACATCCTCCAGATAATGTTCCGAGCCTTACCAATGCCTTGAATGGCAGTGCATACCCAAAAATGAAATTGCATGGATCTTCAGGAGTATGCCACGGGGTTGCTGGGAGGGTGTCAATGCTAGAGCAGGACACACAAGTTATTAGACAACATTTTTGGTGAATAAATGTTATTTTGCTTACAAATGACTTGGTGCTAAGCTTATGTTTTCAATTTTGTTCCTTAAGGGTCAAATTATACACTGCTCAAAAAAATAAAAGGGAACACTAAAATAACACTCCTAGATCTGAATGAATGAAATAATCTCATTAAATACTCCTTTCTTTACATCACAACAAAATCACACAAAACTATCAATGGAAATCAAATTTACCAACCCATGGAGGTCTGGATTTGGAGTCACACTCAAAATCAAAGTGGAAAACCACACTACAGGCCGATCCAACTTTGATGTAATGTCCTTAAAACAAGTCAAAATGAGCTCAGTAGTGTGTGTGGCTTCCACGTGCCTGTATAACCTCCCTACAACGCCTGGGCATGCTCCTGATGAGGTGGCGGATGGTCTCCTGAGGGATCTCCTCCCAGATCTGGACTAAAGCATCCGCCAACTCCTGGACAGTCTGTGGTGCAACATGGCGTTGGTGGATGGAGCGAGACATGATGTCCCAGATGTGCTCAATTGGATTCATACATTGTGTATCATATACAAGTGTTCCCTTTATTTTTTTGAGCAGTGTATTAATGTTTCATTATTTCTTGGATACTGTCTCAAATTGAACAAATACAACCATGCACTTTTTTTTTTGGCCATCCCATTTGGTGATAAATATTATTCCAACTATATCTGTTACTTTAATTTTTGAGTAGTGTAACTTTGGTGATCCTTTCATTATTTTTTTTTATCTAGCGCCATCATCAGTTCAAAATTTAAATTCTGACAAAGCTAATGACATTCCCATCAGACTCAGCTGTACTTTATGTTTAGCGGCAAATAGCTGCTAACACACTAAACTAAAATGGTGAATTTGCTTAACATTGTCTGAAAAAAACACCGCTTTTGCATTGTCATTGTAATTCAATATAAAATTGCTAATTATAATTAATATAAAACTTGGACCGCCATTAGTGATGGCAGTTTAAGGTAGGAAGAAATGTGTGGGTGCAGGGAATCGAAAGTTATTTCTGCAGATAGCAGAGATCCCATAAATTGCCAAAATATTCCTAACAAAGAGAAGAAAGAGGCTTAATGCCCAAACTTTGACAAAGAGTAAGCCATAATTACCTTACATATCCACACATGTGCATACACAAAGAACCACACATGCAGCTAAAACACAAAGTTCTTTTTCTTTAAAGAAAAACTGCCTCTCAGAATTATGTAACACTTTTACTTACACACGCACCCACACACATTTTCTCTTTCTCTCCCTTGACAAAACAATCTGTCAGATCTGGCCGACATAAGAACACACAGTCAACAAAAACCTTGCTTTTTGTTTAAAGTAAACTGTCAAATTTAAAATCACATACACACACAAAACTAAAATCCTGGCTGTGAGTGTCTTCAGAACATGCACCAAATTATTTCACATTCAATGGGTGGCAGAGCAGTCGGGGACAGAGGGCTGGGCTCTGTTGGGCTTTATCAGAGCTCATTTGCAGGATTAAAGCGGGGGATATGTAGGGTGTCGATGGCCATGACTCCAAGTCCCCTCACCCTCATCCTGCAACAGGGGAGGAATGAGATCTGAGAAACAGGCCAAAGACCCGGCTCTGGCTGAAAATAAAGTGAGACGACTTCAATAGCGCTCAGGAAAAAAGCACCATATCGCTCTGTTTATTTCTGTTTTTGACTCATGTTTGGTCCCTCAACTATCTCTTGCCCAAGCACTAAAGAACATATACAAGAATCACTAAACATTTTAAGATTAAAGTATTGATCAGAGACATTTCCATGTCTCCTAAGAAGAAAATATATTAAAAACACTGGAGCAGCTACAGCTGGTGTGATCTGTCTTTATACCATCTGTTAGACAGTATTTTCAGTGAACTCTGGACTGCAGTGTTCTCTGAGGATCTTCAGCCTTTCTTTTACATTATGCCTCTTTGGATCTTGAGAAAAAGATAAGCCTATTCAAAAAAATACTCTGCATACCTTTGGTCTATGTTCAGGATTTGATTTCTTTGAAGGCCAATTTTCAGCTCTGTACTGGTGCTGGGAGGTGATTAGAGACCAGGGATGAGAGTCAGTCTCAAAGCTGTAATTTTTTTAACACACATAGCTTGAATGCCTTCAGGACGTGTTGGTAATTGATTTATATTTTTAATTTGTCTTGTGGTTTAGACAGTCCAAACTTCTTGGTGTTCTTTTTTCATGATTCACAGATTTAAATAGGCACACAGGGAGGAATTACATGATCTAAAACTGGTCTTGCAGAAGCTGATTTTTGCTGCACCGTGCGTGGTCAAGGTTCCTTCCAAGCTGCATGGGTCACACTTAGCACGATGCAAGTAAATACACATGATATTGATGTGACCCTTTATCACTGCAAAATTTAAGTCCCTTGAAGGTCTGAGGTCTGTACAGTTAAAAATAAATTAAAATAGAATTTTGCTGTTTATAACCAAGAGCAATGCAGTTGCTGTCTGACCTGTGCTTGTTAGCTAGAGTTAAGCCTGTATGATATATATGAAGTGGAGTGAAGAAGAACTTCTATTGGTTCCAGTACAAATATAGGTCTTTAAAGATTTCTTTCTCACAGCTATTTTCTTAAATTGTCTTCTTCAGCCTTCAAGTTACTGACTCCTGCTTTAAGGGGCATTCATGGAAGAGGTGAAACTGTATTATAAAGAAAAACAATGTAGCACAGACTTTTCATCAAGACAAATAATGTCGTCAAGCTGATTTGAGACCAAACTTGTTTAAAATGTTTTTTTTTTCACGGTGCTGAAACTGAACAGCCAAGGAAATTAGCTTGACGAATGTGGACAAATTAAGTTCTAATCATTTAACATTTTAAGAGCAAACGTGAATAAATAACTTATTGAGAAGTCATTTTTCACAGTGTGGTTTCATTTGGAAAACATTTGGGATTTAAGAAGAATAAATTCTCTGTGGAAGGTGTTATGGCTCTATTTCAGTTGGGCAAGTTGAGTGTGAGAAAGAGTTCAATCTCCACTCTAATTGGCCCTCTGAGGATGTAATGTAGACAGCATTCTTTGTTGTTGAATCTGTTGGGGAACCCACACCATCAGTTACTTAGACCCTCAGTCTCTTTCGTAGGAGTACATGATTCATAACAGTAAGCACAAACACCCATGCACAATGGAGATGTTTGTCATTGCATCTCTCTTAAGAGATCATATTATTCTTTTTGGCTTTTTACCTCCTTTATTGAGTTTTATATCTTTTTTTGTGCATGTAATAGGTTTGTAAAGCCCAAAGTCTCCCACAGAAAACTCTCCACTGAACTGCCTGAAAACAGCTCATTTGTAGTCCAGCCGCTTACTTTTCATGCCTGTGATGTCACAGGGATGAAAGCAAAATGCGTCATAATGCTCGCCAAGCGGCTACGACACGCCCTCAAAAACACTGGTGGAAAAACACTGAGCTGCAGCACACCTCTCCTCTCCCTTCCTAGCTACCCTCCAGGCAGTCAATGGACATAAAGTTGTTACTGTGATGTAGAGACAGAGCTCAGTTAAAACTTTATGGATGAAAGATACATTTGTTACAAATTAATAACTCACCACTCTGAAACTCTTGCTCCAGTTTATGTTGCTAAGCTGGTAACATATACAGCTGAACCAAAGCCGTGGTTACCGGCTTCTCACGACCCGCCCTACTCTGCGTCTGATTGGCTAGTAGTCTTTAACTAGGAAATGCACATGTGCAACTCCCAACACAGATCTTGTAGAGGCAAGATGTGAAAAGATTAGCTGCAGCAATGTGCAATATGACAAAAATATGGTATTTTTAGAAAATGAAACCATGTAAACCTGTTCTGGTACAACCCCTAAATAAGATTTTGAACCTGAAAATGAGCATTATATGACCTCTTTAAAACAAACACTCACAACTGTACTGTCAGCACTTCAGCAGCTCATTCCTTTGAACCAAATGGTCTAGCATCGCCTATTTGTAGAGCCAGAGGTGTATTCCCTCCAATCTGAGGCTAGTAAACACTCAAACACATCCTCAAAATAGTCCTAGTAAATAATAACTGAACCTTAGTTTAATTTTTGACTTATTTAAAGCTTTTGATTACAAGGTGTAATCTTGAATCTATGAAATGCCCTGGTGATTTCTTGCAAAGTGACAAAAAGGGGCCATAGCCTTTTAACAAAACAGAGAATAGACAGCTTATCTGCCAGGGATGAGAGAAAGCAGGAGAACGAAAAGACAGTATTTATTGGTGTTAGTATTTAGGGTGCAACAACAGCAGCACAGGTTTCCTCCAGCCCTGTGGAGAGACCCTCATATTTCAGCTTTGCATCTAGGAGTGCCATTGATTGCTGGGATGCCCCCCCCAGGAACTGCTGGCCTGATACTGGACACTGGAGCAGATGAACATCACTCCTCCAGCTTTCTGTCTCCTCCGAGGGGCCGGGACAGGGCTATTCGTCCTGGCCCCATCTCAGAGCCATATTCTTTTTCCCCTCACTCCCAGGAGATGAATAAACCCATTGGTTTTGTCATTGTGGTGATTGTAAGGTCCCAAGCTACCACTGGTTTTAAGCCATTCTTGAGAGCCCTCAGGCAGGAGAGCATACAAGTGCACAATTTGACAAAGAATGAGGGAGAAAACTCTGCAGACGCAATGGCTGAGAGCACTCTGCAAATGAACAAGTGAGTGGGACTTGGGGAGCCACAAAACAGCCAGACAGGAAGTGCACATCAGGGAGAGAAAGAGCTCATCATGATGGTTCATTTTGACTTGAAAAGCACCAGACAAGAGGACACCGCCATTTATGAACATGGTCCCTCTCTCCTGTTCCAATGAAGCAGCAGTTCAGACTGCAGTATCACTTTAGCTCAGCTTCACAGAGGGCCAGTCAAGCTCCTGGCCACTCATAGTAAACAAAGTTATGCTGAAATTAACTGTGGTGAAGTGATAATGTAGTCATTATGCCGTCCTCAAAGTGAACTGGAAAACCGCCCTTAGCCCCACTCATCAAATTTGAAAAGTCATTACGAAACATGCCAGGAAGTTTCGGGAGGATATGACAGAGGGCTGAAAAATAAAATTCTGTGATTTGCATATTTACAGAGTGAGGGTTGTCTAGTGAAATCAGCATGTACACTACCTTTCACCCCTTCTGTTGCTTTCCCCAATTTCCTGTCCCTACTCCCTCTCTGCGGTAAATAAAGCAGAAATGCCAAAAAGAGAGTCACTTTTAATGAAAATAGAGATTGGCTTGAATGTCAAGTGCAGTAGATGAGGCTCCATTCATTGCTGCTGAATCAGGCTTGAGCAGTCAAGTAAAGGCGTAATGTTGGAAAGTCATTTCTTGGAGGGAGATAGCAGCATGCCATTACCAAGCACAAGGAATGCTCTGGACAGCCATTCCTCAGGGCAGCTGGCGGGGGGATAACACACTTTCAATCTCTGACACACACACACAGACACACACATTTGTTGCTGTGTAAAGCACTTTCTGACAGCATGACAGTGTCAAAATAAAGTCAAGGGATGAATGGAAATGTATTTGATTTAAAACCAAAAAATGTGTGTTGAACTGGGAAGTGAAGTGTTGAGGTGAAATGGGGAGAAAGGAAGAATGAAAAAAAATAGAGACTTTGTATTGTTGCCGCAAACAGCAAAAAACAAACAAAACTAAAACACCTGCATCGCAGTTCCCAGGATCAGGAATTGAACGCAATATTGAAAACATCTCAAATGATGGAGGAGTTCACTCATCCCTCCAAACTATCAATAATTTACTCTTGCGTGCAAAGACTTACATGCACTGGGAGAAAACATGCATCAATGCATTCACATGAATACTGTTTTCTTCTGTTGCATAGGTTCTGTTGTTTCAAAAACATTCCCTGACCATATGAACAATCCTAATTTTAAAAAGCACAATATTCCTACTACACAAAATTCTAACTCTTTATCCTTCTATCTTTTGTAATAAACATGTACTCACACAACACACACAGCACACACTCTATAACCATCCTTTGGCCACTGAGCAGGGGGGCCTATTAGTCTGTGATGATATTTAAAGGTGTCAACGTGATAAAGTACAGCAGTGGGAGACCTCTAGTCATGTCTCAGGACTGTTAAAGGCCATTGAGATTCAGCTAATGCCCAAAAACTAAACATTTGGCCCTGTTAAGTAGGCAATAAACCACATACACAGTAGTGACATCAACATGAAATCACACTTTGTTCACTCAGCTGTGTGCTCACTGCTCGCGAGCACTGCTGGTACAGCTTGTTCCGTTGTTTGAAAGTAATGTGTTATAGCACAGCTCCTATGGATCAAATTTACATCTCAACTCTGCAGCCAGCCATCCAGAAATCCAGAACAGCATTTCAGCATGATGGAGTCAAATGCTAAGATGGAAGGAAAAACAAATGTGTCATAGATCGCAAGTTTGTGTACATCCTTTTCACATAATAGCTTAGTTGACCAAATCTGAATTGTTTCTTGATTTGTCTCTTCATTTTCAATAGTTCATTCCCTCAGCTGATTTCATACAGTGGTTAGTGATCTGTAGATGTGGGCAGGATGTGGCCTGTTAAAAGCTCAACAGACTTGATTTACAGAAATTCAATTGTATAACTATGTTATGTGTCGATTTCTCACCCCTTACCGTAAGCTTTGTATATTCTTGAACTCAAAATAAACATGTGCAAACCTTCGTACCATGTCACTTTTCAGTACATCTTGTATAGAAGACGTAAGAAGTAATTAAACAAAGCAGAGATCATAGTTCAAAATTACCACAATGAAATCATGAACGTCAGTTTTTCCAACAGGTTTCTCTTTTAATATGGGCTTTGAGTCACAGAGTCGTGACAGACATTTATACAGGGTAGACTGGCTGAGCATACCTGGTCTCTCAGATGTGTATTTATTAATTATGCATGGAGAGGAAAATATTATTCATGGTGGACAGGACACGGCCTAAAGCGTATCCCTGCTGCATTTGCTCAGTAACCAGCAGGAATCCTAATTAGGCCCTGACCTCAGGGAAATCATATTACTATTCTCCCAATATGCTATATCATCCAATGAAGATAAATAAAGGATTAAATGATTCAGTCAGTGAACTCTTTTTTTTTTTTAACATCACCATGTATCACAGCATTCTGATCAAATTGGCTCTAGGGATTGAATTTTAAACCAGCACACAGTAACTCTCACACCTATGTCACTGCAGTGAGTTAAAAATCTATTAACAACCAGGCCTTTTGGATATGTTACAAAACAATGCATGTATAACCAACTCAGAAGTCGTTTAGACCAGCATGTTAGCCAAGCTACACCTGTGGTGAATGAGCCTCAAGTTGGTGCTGTGACTTTTCTGCTTGTTTAAATAGCCTGTAATTGAGGGATTTAAGCATGTTTGTATAGATGGTGGGCGAGCAAGCCTGTGTGTCTGTGTGAGGGTAACTTGCATTGTTGACTCATTACCTTCGTTTGGTGTTGGAATTTGCTTGGTGGTCATTTGGTCTGAATGCACAGAAAAGCTGCAACTTACAATTATTTTCATGGTTGATTAATCTGTCATTTATTTTCTCTGTTTATAAAATGTCAGATCATTTTGAAAAATGTTTCCCAAAGCGTCTTGTTTTGGGAAAAAGAAGAAAACAGTCACTTTTAAGAATTTACCTTTTTTTCTTAAAAAATCCGATTGTACAGTAGTTGGTGATTAATAAATAATAATAATAATAATAATAATAATATGCACAGAACATTTCATAGCAAACTGTCCTGTAGCTATAGATGTTTACTTTGTACTTGGCAGCACTACAGAGATGGTCTGGAATTAGCAAAAACATAAATTTTAACATTAATTGTTTGTGTATACAGTTATTTAAATGAAAAACATGAGGACAAACATTAGTTTTACACTCAAAACTATTAAGAAGCCTTTTAGATTCTCAAGGCCATGAGGTCTGAAGGTGTTGTTTGGTCCTTTGGGTTAATTAGGTTGCTGTGAACCCCATAGATGAAGCAGCTCCTTTGACAAATGGCCCTGTCTCCACTGATTAGCAGTTATACATGCACACACAGTATGAATACCAACCCCCACAAATACACATGAGCATTGCAGCACCACACACACACACACACACACACACACGAAGCAATTAAACAAGGGTGATGGTGGCCATGTAAGGATCGATGCATCAGTAGACCCACAGGGGAGAGGAGTTTTGATAACTTGCCATGATAGCATGCATAACCGGAAGGCAGAAACATGATGATGTTTGCATGACCCTGAACACAACTCATCCAGTTTACTGGGATGCTCAGTATTTTGATCTCAAGTTATACCAGGAAAGCCAGGAAGCATTTGACAGACAGGAATGTGAAGGAGGAATCTAAGTTCAGTGTTTTCCTAACTCTCAGTTTCTGCAAATTTGTAATGGTTTCAAACACTAATTAAATGTAAATAAGCAATTTTGCAGTAAGACTTCACCTTCACATACCACTTTATATGTAGAAAGAGAAGATAGTGTGGTTCAAATTTGACAGTAGTAGCAGCTATGGACTTTGGCACAAATCACAAGTCTTGTTTTGCGCATGTATACTAGTTTTAAACTTTGATACAGGCGACCATAACTTTTTCTGGGATTCTTTTATCCAACTTTTAGTCAACTGATTTGACTCTGTGTACCATTTGCCAATTAGCATGTGCAACAGAAGATACAGACTATGATTTGGTTCTTTTTTGGTCTGTCTAAATATAATATATTAAGATCACTGTACAGCAATGTACCATACAATCATACAAACCAGTTACTTGTTAAGATTACAAGTATCTAACAATTTGTTATGTAAAAGGTTTAAATGAAAGTGACCTCCCCTTCTCACACCCTTTCTTTCATGACTGGAAAAAATTCACACCAGGCGTGTGCAGATTGAAGTCAAATTGAGTTTTTCAGAATCACTTTCAAAGTTTCACGACCAAGTGAGCTGATGGCAGACGCTGAACCTTCCCCTTTGTTTCCTTGTCAAAATCTAAACCCGCCAATTATTGCTGGCTTCTCGGTGAACAAAAGAAAATAAATAAGCTGGGGCCACTCCATCTCCATCACAGCAGGCAGAGGCTAAATTGAGATAAGGAGGGAAAGTGTATGCAAAATAATGGCAGTACATTTTCTTCAGAGCCAGGCAATGATGTCTGATTGCAGATGTGCTCACATGGCCTGTCAAAGTTTTCATTGTCTGGGTTTTATCCATTAATGACCAGTGTTGGGGTAGTCACTCAAAACAGGTAATTGATTACACATTACTAGTTACCTTTTTAAAAAGTAATGCCTTACTTTACTAGATTACTCACTGCTGAGAGTAACTAGTTAAACTAGTTACATTACTTTTGGATTGGACTGCATAATATCACCTGTGATGCACAATAATAAAGTTACACCTCATGCCCAGATCAACACAAATTTTTATTATTATGCTCTTTTATACTACAAAGCTGACAACAAAATTGCTGTAGTCGATCAGCCAGTGTTGTTTTAATTATTTTATGCGATTATGAGATTCCAAAAATCTCTGTCTCTCCCTGAGGAAAGGGGGGCGTTGAGATATTTCCTCCTCAACAGACAGCCTGACCCAAGTGAAAGGTTTGCTTTCCCCAAGTGCTGTTTTGGGCAGTTAGATCATAAAACTTACCACCTCTGGTGAAGCTGAGATAAGACTTGATGCCCTGACTGTTAAAATGACAATATCAACACTAGCCAGAAACTAACTTTCTCCTGCACAGCCTATCAGAACTCTTTTGGAAGGAGGGCAGGAAACCCTAAACTGCCCCTCCACTCACGTAACCATGGCAACTGACCTTGCTCTTTGTTTAATTACCTCACATCAAAAGATATTCTCATCTTCACACCCAGATGTGAACTTGTGAGAAACTCCAGAACACCAGAGGAGGACAGCCCACAGATATGCTGAGTAAGAAAAGTCAGCAATGTCTTTTCTGTCTGAGAAAGCTAGCTAAGTTTCAAGTGGACAGATCCCTGATGACATTGTTTTATAAATCTTTTATTGAGTCCATCTTTACTTTTTCATGTATTTGCTGGTATGCTTCTTAGTTTAAAATGGAAAAACACATTAGCAATGGTAAATAAAGTTAGCAGCAAAATCATTGGGATTCAGCAGATAAAACTAACTGAACTTTACAATAAACGTGCTTAAAAAGGCAGAATCCATCATGTCTGATAGTTCTCACCTCCTGCATGCAGAATTTAAGATGCTGCTTTCTGGTTCCCGCTTCAGTCAACCACCAGCCAAAACAAATCGATATAAATTCTCCTTTGTACCTTCTGCTATCTCTCTGCTTAACTCTGTAATGAATAGGTAATGTCTGCACATAAGGCTCACTTGAACTTAAACTTTTAATGTTGTGGTATTCATTTACTATTTACATTGGTCTGACCCTGTATTTTTAATCGATGTTGTCATCTTTGTTGTTATGTACTGTGTGTCAACTTCTTTGCTACTGCAGCAAAACTAATTGCCCCTCGGGGACAAATAAAGGTCTTTAACTTGAACATTCCTTTGGGGGAACAAGAATACGGTCTCCGTATAACTTGCCTATTACCTTGTTTAATTAAATAATCTTTAAGTTACTTAGCAGGTCTCTCCACTCCATTTGAACTCCACAACATTCTCATTGTTTAGCCATTGTTTATTTCTTTGATGTATATTTAACCACTTTTACATCCACCTTTTAGTTAAATTAAGTTAAATTTCACCGTAATCACAGGAACTGTGTGTGTGTATTGTTTAACTCCACTAAATCGTCCGTTACAGGTCACTGTAATTACCAATTGATCATTAGGAATAATTGTGTAATAAACCCATAACGTTACCTAGGGAGTCCGGAGAACCTAGGTGAACTGAATCTCTGGTGGTGCCCAAAACATTTATGATTTATGAGTTGATATTTCTGAACTTTTAATATTCATAATTTGTATTAAAAATCATACGTAGACATGCTACATTGTGATCATCAGCACAATAAGAGAAGAACAGTAGTTTTAATGCTTAAAACTTTAGTTGAACATTTCATTGGAAACATTTATTTTTTAAATAATGAATTTCATTACAATACAAAATAACTTAAAATAGGTTGTCCTTCCAATCATTTAGTGCAAATATTAATTAAAAATAATATCAATAAAAAAAAGACACTGACCTTTAACAATATCAGATGATGGTGAGACAAAGGAAAAATATAGCATATAAATGTAATTTGAACTGTTCATTTAACAGACCAAACCCACACAATAAACTTACTGTAGCTCACTTGCCGATCTATGGCTTTAAAGTAGATTTTTCTCTCTTACTGGACATGCTTATCATAGAAGTGGTTATACCTCATGAGCAGGAGTCTCTTAAATCGTTTGTCAGACAACCTGTTCCTCCTCAGAATCAGCACAAAACCTCCCAGGCTAAAGAGCCTCGCCACAGGTGCACTAGAGGGTACCGCTGTCCGTTCACAAAACCGATATGAAGTAATGAGAATACATCCACCCCACGAAAGACATCATTAGCAGCTCTGCCATTTCTGCATCCTCATGAATTGGCGCTAAAGTCAAAAGGTCGGAAAAGTGTTATGCAAACACGCACGAAAAGGGACGTCTGATTTATTTTTCTCTTCTCCCGTTATGCGGATATTTGAAGAACCAGTATACAAGTAACGCAATGCTTTATTAGTAACTGTAATGTGATTACTGAGTTATCAACAATGCGATTATTGAAGTTATCAACAGTAATGCATCACATTACTACGTTACAGACTAAAGTAAATTGATTACAGTAATGCGTTACCCCCAACACTGTTAATGACATCGCAGCTCTAAAAATATAGCTATTAAAAAAACTGCTCTATGAATGTAGAATAGCTGTGCATCTCAACCCAGTGAAACTTTCTGTCCAGTTATTTGATTTAGCTACTACAAGAAGTCGTACACTGTAGAAGACATATGCTTTTCTTAACCTGACAGGGAAATTATTTAAACATTATTTAAAACATTAAGGGTGCAATATGTGAGTTTTATTCCTCAATAATATGTGTAGCTGTGTGTCTATGCCTAAATGCCCTCACCAGCCTGTAATTAGCTTTTCACTGATTTTTGGCATAAACCATATGTTAGTAATGACGATGGTTAGTTGACTGTAGATTTTAAAGTAAAGCCACATAAAGCAGAGATGTGAAACAACAACAACAGACAACAATGACACAAATAATATTGTACTTGTGTCAGCAGATACTGGCAAGAAGCTTCTGTTCCCATCTATGTAATATTTGTTAGCAGTAGTAGACCATGGTATAAATTCTTTACGTTGCATTTCTGATTTTCAGAAATACCTGTGCAAGGATCAGACCTACATACCAGTCTGATAATAACTTGAACCAAAATGACAAGTTTTGCTTTATCTTGTGTAGTGTCTGGGACTCATCCTAACACCAACAAAAAGATGAGCATTTCAGAATTTCTTTCTCTCTCGCCTAGTTTGACGACATTTTTTGATGTTGACCCTTTGGAGGGCAAGATGCTTTTTCACGCTGAAATGTAAACGTGGTGAAGCGGAAGAGGAATAATGATGTTGAAATGATGATTTCAGTGAACCTCGCGCCACATCACCCCCTGCACACTATATGTATATACTGCACTCCCACACACTCAAGTTGTGATAAACAGCAAACCAAAATTGGTTAGGGTCCATCATGTAGTCTGCCATGTCTCTCGGCAAATTCCCAGCAAGAATTCAAGACTATGATTGCCTAAATTTGACACACTGACCATACTGAAATGCAAAAATAGAGAGGGCACTCTGATCACACATTACCATCAGTGTGACTGTTTATATATTGAAAGGTACATACACACAGACACTAACCATGTGTACGGTTAAGACATTCAGGTATTTTGTCCTTTACTTTTTTTTGTTTTTTTTTACATTAACTTACTGTATAACTGTAATTAGCTGTTCACACAAACAATCAGAAATATCTGTTACACCATGATTAATCCTTTAATGGTCCATTGGCCTACAAACAAGGCTTTTTCGTTTACATAGATGAAATACAATCTCTAGGGTATGGGTATAATATGGGTAATTTTTGGAACTTATATTGATCAACAACCCTATCAACAGTGTGATGTTATAATGATGGTCATTATGGGGAAATGAAAACCGTATTTATTTTCACTTTAATCAAGCCTGCCACTGAACTGCCACCTGTTTCATCCTTGACTGATCTCTGCTGCTTCTCACTGGGCTGACCGCCGCCAGAGGTCTTCATAGTCTGATTGATCGTCATTAATGGCCCAGTGACACACAGAAAACTTTTCACATCGTTTTTAGCACAGCCACAATTTGACATAATTGCTTTGCTTTGACAGCCATGAAAGCCATCTGTGAAGCACATATAAATTTAATGACATCCTCAGAATATAAACAGAATATATTGTTTCTCACAAATCCAACCTGTCAGACTCAATGGCTTTGTATATTTGCCTTGCACATAAACGTTGCCAAACTCACAGCCTAATGCTGCAGTAGCTTGATTAATGACGCCATAGAAAAAACCAATGACATGCTACATTTGCGGTGATCCACGACAAAGTCTGCCTGCCCAGTGCCATTAACCTACAGAACATGTACAATGAAAAACACTTTAATGCAAACTTCATACACCACTGGGTGAATAGACGGGTTTCTGTGCAACATCATCACTGAGATGCGTGTGCAACTAGGGGGCACAAAGCAACAATGTCTTAGTGGCACAACAGTCTACGTCATATCTAGCAGCAGTGTTGGGTAAATTACTCAAATTGTAATGAGTTACTTTTTACTTATTACTGAATTAAAAAGTAACAATATTACTTTACTTATTACTGGGTAAGTAAATATTCACAGTACTTGTTACGTTAAAATTATTTTCAATCACCGCACCCCATCCTGGCGGGAAACTTGTTCAGCAGCGAATTTTAAATGAATCCACTTTACTGGAACAATAATTAACCTGAGTCGTCAACAACCAGCCGAACTAAAAACACTGCAGCCTCTCAGACCAGAGGATGCTGGACCATATAGGCTATGCATATAGGCTATTTAAAAATAATAAAAAACAAAGCAGGTCCCTCCTGACATTTTAACTAATCGCGTATTCATAACAGCATCAATGTGTATGATTTTTACGAAACATAACGTTTTTTAACGCCATCAAGCAAGTGTCTCGACTTTTGAAATAACATTATTGTTTTGCACATGCACTTATAAGTGAAGTATTCAGTGCTTTTACAAAACGTTAAATGCCACTCTACCCTGCCGAGTGGATTCTTCACTGGCAGCAGCTGCCGGAGTTTCACGTTGCTGTGCTACTTTATCAGATGCTTCAATACAAAATTGTTTGTGGTTGAAAGCTTTAACAACAACAGAAGACTATGTTCTTTGCATCTTGAGTGTGACACAGCTAGGCTTAATGGCAGGACTTACAGCTGTTGAGAGAACGCTTCTCTCCCTTGTTCTCCATTCTTCCTTTAGCTTTTTGACTTTAGGACTGGTGTCGCTGACCTGAAGTGTGGTTGCTCATGTTATATTAATATGTAAAAATGAAACACAAACAAACAGATCCAACTCTGAAATGGCAGTTTATTATTAAGTCAACAAGAATTTACAAACTACACGTAATCTACGTTGATTTCAGTGGTTGACTACAGTCTTCTGACCGGCTACCAAAGCCTACAGTAGTGTTTGTATACAAGAATCCCGTCTATACGGAGAGCTAATGATAAAGGTTTAAAGAGACATCCCTCCATCCCTTCCTTGCCTCAGTTCAGTGATGAGTTTCTGTTCTTGGTAATAGTCTGCTATTTTCAGTATAACTGCTGTGATTGGGCTTAACTTCACTCTGGAGTATGATTTCGGCATTCTGCGCTGATGACAAAATCATGTGTACAAATGAAATACTAAATAATGGCTTTCAGATGACAGCAGCAACACAGAAGGTATGTGATGTTGTAGCTAATAACTCCTCTAAAACTTGATTCAAAACATCCATCAACCTCCATCCATCCATCGTCAACCACTTATCCTGCGTACAGGGTCGCGGGGAGTGGAGCCAATCCCAGCTGACATTGGGTGAAAGGCGGGGTACAACCTGGACAGGTCGCCAATTCATCACACATTCATCACCTAAGGACAATTTAGGGTCATCGCAGACACAGGGAGAACATGCAAACTCCAGAAAGGCCGAGGCAACCGGGGTTGTGGTCTGTGAGGCCACAGCGCTATCCACCAGAACACCGTGCCGCCCCATCCATTAACCTAAAACACCAATACAGCATGTGAAATCTCAATTTAAAGGAATAGTCCAACATTTTGGGAATAACAAAATTTTTTGGGGTTAGACAAGCAGATCAATACCCCTCTCATATCAAAAACCCAAGAATAAAAACAACAAGTTGTGGTTTTACAAGGTTACGTGCAGAGTATTTTTTTGGTCTTGTGCAGTGACCTCCTGGAGTCTCACAGTCACAAGACTCCAAGAAGTCACTCCACCCGACTGCAGCTTCAGATTGCTGTCAATCTTCTCATCTAACTCTCAAGCAAGAATGTGAATAAGCATATTTTCCCAAAAGTCAACATATTCCTTTAAAAATTGGAATGGGTGAAAAGTGGAGTGACTTGAAACTGTTGAACCAATTGCATAGGCATCGCTAGACACTTTTTACTGGGGCACGTGCCCCTGTATTCATGCTCTGTGCCCCATAACAAGGTCAAGACACCTTGGTGTCGTTTTTGGACGTGTAGGGCTTCACGTCAAGCTAGCAACAAAACATCAGCAACATCCGGTCAAGTTAGCTATAATAAAAACGCAACGTCCAGTTACGCTTTCAAAATAAAACTACTGGCTAATGTGAAACAGCCTGCTGTAACCGTTGTGAAATGTGGCAACCCCCCCCCCCCCAAAAAAAGTCTAATGTGAAAGTGAGTGTCTGTTATGATGAGAGGATGACAGGGACTATCCTCATGGACAGAAGAATTTCAGAAACAGCAGTCAGGTAAACTTATGTTCTCTCCTCTCAAAGTCTGATGTCAGCAGATAACAGTAAGTCAATATGTTGTATATGTTTTGGTTGCTTGCCAGACTTTTTTTATCAGAACAATGTTGAATAGTGAAATACAACTTTTTATTACGTTTGATACCCACCGACCGGCCACTGTGTTTATAAACTGCATATTGGAAAATATAACTGCGTCACGCATGAACTTGCATTCAGACGCGCGTGAAATAAATTAAACTCACAGTAAGACAAAACACAGGTGTAATGGCGCTCCTCATAGGCACACGTCATTTTAAAAAAAGGACAGCGATTATCTTGTTTTAAAAAGTCATGTTTAGATACAGCTCTGCACTAATGCAAGATGGAAAGCTGTGGATTCACATTGACTATTAAAATGTTGATTAGCAGGTAGCTAACTAGCTAGCTAGCTACATACCTGCTAATCATCTAGCTAGCTAGCTAGCTAGCTAGAGTGGATGCATCTCAGGGAAGATCATATTCTTCACACTATTATGTGCTGTTGTGTCAGAGTGATCACCAGGTGTTAGCATCAGTATTGGTGATTATAGCCTTGGCATTACTTGCTACTTGACCAAAATACACATTTGTGGTATTGTCCACCCCTACTGAATCCTAAAAATACAGCACCCGTAGTGGAGGACAGAAAGACCTGTGCGAAGTGTTTTCTCTCTCATTTCTAAATTAAACTTTCACAGCAACTTATCTCCTTCAAAGAACCATTCAGTTAGAATTTGTCAAATCTCACAACAGCTATTTAAACTTGATAAAAGCTCATGAGTATACAGTATTATGAAAAACCGAACTCAGGGCCAATGCCTGAATTGCTCTGACTCATAGGAATGAAATTAGCAATCATTTGACAGCTGTGAGGGGAAATATGATGAGAGACCCATGAAATGCTCTAGAGATAATATTTCATCATCTGGGGAGCTAATATGGTAATTTACCTCATTAGCAGAGTTTTGGTGTTGAATGCTAAAATAAAAGACATTTGTGCCTTATTGAGCCTTTTTTTCCACAGCAATTCCACCAAATTCACTAAACATTAATACATTATTAAGAATGCTTTACTAAGCAATTTAGGCAAACATGCCTTCAAGGCATAAACATGTACTGCCTCCTACATAACTGTGATTTCTTCGGAAAGGTCAGAGCACAGGGTTGCTGACAATGCATTGCCCCCGGAGCAGCTTGAAGTGCTTGAGGTCAATGGCACTTAAGCGACATTAGCTGGAAGTGAAGGTGTAATCATCATCATCATGTTCTTGCTGTAAACCACCATCATCCTTTCTGGGTTGCTGTTTATTTTCAAACTTTCCAAAGAGCAATCCACCCAAAAATACATTTAAGTCATTTCAAGTCTTGAAGAAATGTTGGTAACACTTTCTGTGAAGGTCATCGTTATAATGACTTATGCATATATTTATAACACGATATAATGCGTCCATAAGACATTATAACAGTTGTTATAATCACTTACAAACATGCATTAGGCACTATAGCAAAGTTCATAACATATTATGACCCTTTGATTTAATGTTTTATAACTAATAGTAATACCAGTTTATATCAATGTGCGCCAAGAATCTCCGACCATGTTTCATAACACATTATAACCACCGACTCTGCCTCGTTATGAATACACTTTAGTCACCGTTTACAATTAGTGATGTAAAATGGAATAATAGCTTATAGTAATGTTTAAAGTTATATAGCATGTCTTTGTTTGCTTGAAGTAAAGTGTTAAAATATCTGTCCCTGTATAATATATTACAGGTGGACATAATACCATATTAACTAATTATAAGACCTTATAACACATAATTGTTTGCTTTAAGTGAAGTGACACATTTTGCGCAGGAAAACAACTTTTATTTATGTTTCTTCACTTTATGAACAATCTGTATGAATTTTGAACGTTTTGCAGTTTAGCACAAAAACAACAATTACATCAAGAAAACTCATTGTCAGGGTGGTGAAAGAGAAGACCTGTTGCTGACCAATAAGAAGAGGCTCAGATGTTGTCACAGATGAATGGTGAGCCTATGGACAGGCCCTATCAGATGCAGTGGACAATTTAAGACAACCACTTCACAAAATGTAGCCTATTAAAAGACATTTTAAAGTAACTGAATGGGAATACAGTTTGGGCAGTAGGGATGAGAATCTCTTGCCACCTCACGATTTGATTACAGTTCAGAGGGCAGCGATCCATCTTGATGCATCTTTTTTTTCTAATGAATTCTAATTAACGTTACTCCGTTACTAATTTAGCTAACGTTACACTGCAGCCAAAACCGGGCTTTACAGACCGGGGATCTGTTAACTAGCACTAACCGCCTTCACTTTTCCAGCAGTTGCGGAAACAACAGACTTAACGGATGCGGTCCCTGAATTGAGACACAGCTACTGTGACCTACACTGCACATGTCTGCCTGACGGACAACTTACTAAGTAACTCTCGCTCTCTCTCTCTCGCTGGCACACACACTCGCTTTGCACACAGGAACCAAAATAGCGAGTGAGTCTCAGAAAAGTAACAGAGATCACGGGTCTCTGTTATGAGCACACCTCCGACTGTCCGGGTGCTGCACTTCCGCAGTTCCGAAGGTTCCGCCATTTGCGTTCCGTGAACAGTATAGTACAGTATAGTACAGTATAGTACAGTATAGTACAACGTTATTTCTTTGTGATGCGGACATGGAAGATTCTGAATTGATTATGAATGAGAGAGCGCGAGCAGCAGAACGTGACGGTGAAAGTTAGCGGAGGAAAATATTTAAGTTACTTCGTAAGTTATCCGTCAGGCAGACATGTGCAGTGTAGGTCACAGTTTGTCCGTTAAGTCCGTTGTTTCCGCAACTGCTGGAAAAGTGAAGGCGGTTAGCGCTAGTTAACTGTATGCCCATTCAATTACTTTAAAATGTATTTTAATAGGCTACGTTTTGTTAAGTGGTTGTCTTAAATTGTCCACAGCATCTGATAGGGCCTGTCCATAGGCTCACCATTCATCTGTGACAACATCTGAGCCTCTTCTTATTGGTCAGCAACAGGTCTTCTCTTTCACCACCCTGATGATGAGTTTTCTTGATGTAATTATGTTGTTTTTGTGCTAAACTGCAAAACGTTCAAAATTCATACAGATTGTTCATAAAGTGAAGAAACATAAATAAAAGTTGTTTTCCTGCGCAAAATGTGTCACTTTACTTAAAGCAAATAATTATGTGTTATAAGGTCTTATAATTATTTCATATGGTATTATGTCCACCTGTAATATATTATACAGGGATTGTCAAGTGTTTCTTTTGAGGTGTCCACACTTGAAAAGGACCAGACTTCGGATTTCACTCAGAATAATTTATTTGAATAATTGAACAGGAGTTGAACAGTATAGGTGAAAAACCTTTAAACACAGAAATAAAAAGCATTTTGAATAAACAGGTATTTCCACAGTAAACACAAGTCAAGGTAAATATTTCAAAAACGGTAAGTATATTTAAATTCAATATTATTCTTCACATTTCACCAAACTAATTATGCATTTTAATTAATCTTTAACAAAACAATTTTGGCTTACTATTTAAGCATTCTTTTACACAAATTAGGTAGAAAACCCACACATTTTAACCATATATCCATGCATTTGAACATAGTTTCCCCTCTCTTCAACCATGCAGCGACAACTTTAACACACCCATATTAACACCTAAACAGAAAAGATTTAAACAACATTCAAGTGAGCTTACCGATAGCCCGTCAAAATCAAAGTCTCATTCCCCGCAGTGGATGTGTGCTGCTCATTCCGTCGTGTCAGTCCCTTTCCACCAGCCAAATGACTGCGTTATATGCTCCCGCTGATTGAAGTGTGTGCGAGCTTCTGATTGCTCAATCTAATTCACCTGGTCGAGGGTGCGCCAGGGCGCGCACGCACGGTCACACGCGGCTGCCGATGCAGAGCGGGGCGGCACGCAGGTGAGACGGCATGCAGGAGGAGGCGGGCACACGGGAGACAGGCGCACCTCTGCCAGATCAGCGCGACACCTCCCACTCGATCTTTACGTGGCGGCGCCCGGAAAGATCGTACTCTCAGGTGGGCTGGTCTCTGACTTGATCCTCCCATGGTATGAGGACCACAAGGCGCCGGACGTCCCGATGCAGTATGGTACTTGATCCAGGATCTGCGGCACCAGGTCTTGAGCTTCTCACAGAGATGCTGGAACTTGGGGAGACTCTCACATGAACATCTCGAACGACACCTCTGAAATCAGGATTTGCGCCGATGACTCTTGCAAGCCTGAACTGCCCTCTCAGTGCATTTTGGTCGCAGAGCCAAACTATGTCTCCAATGGTAACGTTCCTTTCAGCAGTATGCCACTTACTGCGAATGAACAGGTTCGGGCCAGCAAGTTGGCTCCAGGACTTCCAGAAGTTGTTTACTATCGTTTGCACTTCTTTGAGCCTCTTGAATGGGTAGGTGGTGTAGTCGACAGTTTTGAAGTCTCCACTTTGTGTAGCTCGACCAAGCAATAAGTTGTTCGGCGTGATGTACTGGATGCGCTCTTCTCGGCTTTGGACTCTGGCGTCAATGGGTCTCTCATTGGCAAGATTAGCAGCTAGCTGGAGCACTGTCAGGAACTCACTGAAGGTAAGACCTTCTACATTGCCAAGGCTTTGGAGGGCCCTCTTGGTGACTCTGACAGCAGCTTCGGCGGCTCCGTTTCGGTGAGGTGAATCGGCCGGGAGGATTTTCCACATCCAGGTCGTCTCATTTTTGGCAGCATACTCTTCAAGTGACTCTTTGCTCTGTTGATTCAGGTAAGTGTACATCTCTTTAGGACAGGTCTCGCTCCGACAAAGTTCGTACCAGGATCAGACCAGATTTTACGGGGATGGCCTCGGACAGCGGTGAATCTCTGGTAGGTAAGCAGGAAGCTCTCTGTTGATAGTGTGTTTGCCAGCTCGACATGAATGGCTCGGCTGGACATACAGCAAAACACGACGCCCCATACTTTCATGGTCACTCTCTTTTTGACATCATCCTTACATGGTAAGGTCCAAACAGGTCAACGGACGTAAACTCGAATGGTGCAGCAGGACTAGACCTCTCATCAGGTAAGTTTCCCATTATTTGCTTGCAGGTTCTTGCTTTTGCTTTCTTGCAGACGATACACTTGTCAACGACTTTTTGGGCAATGACCCTTCCTCTGATGACCCACGCCTTTATCCTCATCCGCAGCAGGGTTCCCGCCACACCTTCATGTCCCTTACTGTGTGCTTCTCTGGCTAGCAGGGTAGATAACCAGGCTTGGAAAGGTAGGAGGGGAACAGCTCTGCGGTCTTCTTTGAAGGTCTGGATTCTCCCACCACAAACTAGAAGTCCACTTGTTTGGTCTCTGTAGACGACTAATCTGTCTGTTGTGGTGCCTGGGAAGTTGACGCCCTCTTGTGCTGCTAGGCAAAGGTCTCGAAACACGTCCCGTCTCTCTCTGACTGTAAGGATACCCGAGGATGGTACTGCCTCCCACTTTTCTTGGTCTCTGGTTTCGGCACTTAAGAACTTTTTAGCTGCTCTCCAGATCCAAGCCACAGTCCCAATCAGCCTTCTCAGGTTGCTGAAGCGCTTTCCATCGACTAGATGCCGGACTGCTGCTCCTGCTGGTGGTCTTTCATACTCTAGCTGGGCTGGATTTTGTGCCGTTTTCAGGCGACATCTGGAGAGTAGTGCTACGAATGTTTTTTTCTGGATCCTTGTGACTTTGTCCGAGCTTGGGCTGCGACGTCTCTGGCGGATTTCTTTGGCCACTCATCGTCAGGAAGTTGGAGGAACTTTGGACCCGACTGCCACTCGGAGTCCTCAGTTAGGGCATCTGGACTGGCCCCTCTAGTGATGATATCTGCGATGTTTGCTGGCCCTGGAATCCACCACCAGTCTTGGACGTCGGTACTGCTCTGGATCTCACCAACGCGATTTGCGAAGAAAGTCTGGTAGCCATAACTCTCACGCTGTATTGCACCCAGGACTGTTTGACTGTCGACAAGATGATACCATTTCTTGACCTGGAGTCGGCAGTGTCTCTGGAAGTAGGTCTTGAGGCGGGCTGCGAAGACTGCTCCGCATATCTCAGCTTTTACAGGATCCCCTTTGTGGTCAAGGGGGGTCAGCTTGGATTTGGATTCGACCAGTCTCACAACGACACCACGGCTGCAACTCCAGCGAAGATACATCACTGCGCCATATGCGTGTTGGCTGCCATCAGAGAATGTGATTGCACTGGGCTCTGCGCAGAGATCTGGTGGAGTCAGGGATCTGGTGAAACGAAGTTGGCTCAGGTCAGCATATTCTTCCAATAGCTTTATAGCGTCTTCTCTGAGACCTTCAGACAAAGCAGCATCCCACGAGTCTTCTAGCCAGTATTTTACCTTGGCTTCTTGAAAAGCTCTCCTGACCAGGATGGCACCCTTTTGTTTGACAGGAGTCACAAGGCCGAGTGGGTCATACAGGCTAGAAACCTGGCTTAGCAGCTCTCGTCTGGTGAGTGGATCAGGTGTTTGATTTCTGACCTCCTGTCTGAGCAGGTTTTGACCAAGGCGCATCTTTCTCCTTTTCTTTGAGAAGTTAACTGCAACCATGACATGGAGTTTGTCGTCATTGATGGTGTAACCAAGGCCAAGGGCTTTGTTGTCGTCTTTTGTCAGCTGGTTTGGTAGGATCATAGTCTTTGGTATCTCATCCTTGGGTTCTTTCCTCCCACCTTGAATGGAGTAAACCCAGGGCTTTATGTGGAATCCTCCAGCTTTCAGGATGTGTTTGATGTTGGCTGTGAGGCATTTCAGATGGTCAAGGTCGTTATGTGAAGTCAGGATGTCGTCGACGTATACATCTTCTCCCAGCACGCGTCTCTCTTCCTTGAAGTGACTGAATGAAGGTAAGTTCGCAGTTTCTCGCATGGCGACTTGGGCTATGCAACCGGCAGGTTTGTCTCCGATGTTGACTCTTGTTATGGCAAAATCTTCTATTTCGGCATCTTCACTGTCACGCCACAGGAATCTGTGCAGGTGGACCTCTCGATCTTCCAGCCAGACAGAGTTGTACATCTTCCGGATGTCTCCAAGGGCAGCGTAGACACCAGTTCGGAACCTCAATAAGACAGCTCGGATTGGGTTCAGGACATCAGGACCTTTGATGAGGATGTCGTTCAGACTGAGACCTCTGCACTTTTGGCTGCTGTTCCACACTAGTCTGACTGGGGTGGAGACTGAGTGTGGGTTTAGTGCAATGAGATGACTTATGTACCACACTGGCCCGGTCCAACTCTGCAGAATGTCTTTGGACAGCTTCATTGCGGCCCTGCGGTTCACCATCTCATGGATCTGTGCAGCGTAGGCCGCCTTCCACTCAGGTTCTTTTGATAGCTGCTTCTCAGTTCTGAGGAATGTTGCCTCTACTGCTTTCCTGTTGTTTGGCAGGGTTGCTGGATCTTCTGTCCACGGATACTTAGCATGCCAGTGTGGTTCGGTGCTGTGTACATCTCCAGTCGTGTATGTCAAACCATTTCTTATGATCTCCATCTCCCTTTCTTCTGCAAGAGTTATCTCCTTTCCCCCTGGCTGGCAGTTCCCGCAGCGACACCCTCCACATCTCGGCTGACAGGCGGCTCCGATGCTCTCCCACCTCCACCACTTCAGAAAGTCTTTGCTGCTGGTGGCTGTGTTAGACTGGGTCTCGGGGTGGTCGGGATACTGGCAGGAAATTGGGTCTGTCTTGAATTCGAGATATTTGACTGCTGAAGTTCTCATTGATCTGGCGAAGTGAGTCTTGGACGAATGGGCCATCAGGGTGACTTCCTCAAAGAGGTCTGGATGCATGCCCCCGACTGTCTTGCCTAGTGGACCCTCCCAGAGCACCAGGTCACCAATTGAACGGATTTTTTGGGGCACCAGCTGGCCTTCTTTGTGGCTGATCAGAAGCTGGATTTCTCTGGGTCTGATGAAGTCTTTGAGGGGAACATCAGGAAAGATTTTCTGCAGCTTGTCAGGTTGAACATGTCGGTGCACCTCTGCAATTTTGTCAAGTCCGTAGCAGATCAGTTGGTGAGACTTCAGAGTTCCTTTTGGAGTCCTGACTCTGATCTTGAGGAGGTAGCGCTTTGTAGCGACAGATACTTTCATCCCTCCGACGCCATGGACGACTAGTGCGACATCTTCACTGCGAAGGTTCAGCTTGCTTGCAGCTCTGTGGGTTATGTAATTTGTGTCAGACGCCAGGTCAATAAGTGTTCCGATTCTTTGCCCGTCATTGGCAGTGACGTTAAGGAGCATCAGGATCACAGGGTACTCGTGCAGACCAGTCTCCTCCAGAAGGCCTCTCTCTCCTCTCTCTGCTGCAGTGGAGTTGTATGCTCGAGATGCGATGTTGCAGAAAGCATTGCGACACTGCTGCGCTAGCTCAGGTGAAAGTTTGGAAAGAAACTCTTCCTGGGCCTCGGTGTAATTTTTCCCCTCAGCTCTCACCGGACCAAACTTGGGTCTTTGGGACAGCTGTCTGGGTAAGGGACAGAGAAGGTAGTGGTGTTGGTCTCTGCACTCTGGATTCCCACACAGGTAAGTAGTTTTTCTGCAGGGTTCATTGTGGATTTCGAGGCACCTCTTGCAGGCTCCGAGCTGTTGCACTGCGTCCCTCTTTTCCTGGAGCTTTGTGGTGGTTCTAAACCTCCTGCAGATGTAGAGCTTTCTTTTGTGTTTTGGATCTCCGCAGATGATGCAGCCTCCTAATTCACTGCTGGATTTAGTTGTCCTTGTTCGGGCATACTTTGTTTGAAACCTGGTCTTCTCCTTGGCAGGGTCGATGTCTCTCAGCTGTTCTAACTGCTCGTAGATAGACTCTTGGGATTGGAGGTATGCCAGTAGCTTGTCAAAGCGGTTCTGGTGGCTTACAGCATTTCTTGGGTCAGCAGCGTGGGTAAGCCAGTCTTTCTTCAGGGACTCTGGCAGCTTGCTCTCGATGGATTTTATTACTAGTGGGTTTTTTATGGCATCTGCATTGCTTAGTTCATTTAAATCATAGAGGGCCTTTTCCACTGCTTGGATGAGCTCTACGATTCTTCTTGGGTGGTTACCACGAACAGGTGGGATAGCTTGTAGCTCCTCGACAATCTCAATAGCGATGGTGGCTTGGTTTCCGTAGCGGTTCTCTAGGACTCTGAAGATCTCGTCTGCTGAGGTGTAAGTAGAGAGCCGTAGATCCTTGGCCACTCTTTCGTCGAGGCTATCAAGTAGTTGAAATTTCTTCACCTCTTTGGATCCGGTTGGTTCACCTTGCTTCTGTAGAGCCTCCCATTCTTTCCTCCATCTGTAATACTCACGCTGGCTGCCGGTAAACTTTGGTAAAGCTGTGGCTTTTAGCTTTATGGCTGCAACAGGGGCTGCGCTGTGGGCTGTGACAGGTACTCTGTTGCTGTCCTCTTTAATACTTGCTGCTCCAATCAGGGCGGCCTTCCTCGACACCAGCTTGGGAAGGAGGGTTTCGAGCTCCGTTAGCAGACGATTGAAATCTTGCTTCTCGGCTCGTGGAGCCCAGCGGTTCCAGGTCTGGTGCGCTTCTTTGGCTTTGTGCACCAGGCTCTCTAAATGGCGGAGCATAAAGTCATATGCCTCCAGGGGTGTGTCAGGCTGAGTGGAGGAGACGTTCTCGCACTCTGCCTCTGCAGCTTTTAGAGCAAGGGTCAGTTCTCTTTCACCACATGAGGCCCATAATGTCTCCTGGACAAGGTGCTTTACCTCTTTTAACTTCTGCTCACACTCTTTCTCCGTCTTCTCTATGTCAGCTCTCTGTTGGTCGCTTAACTCAGGTGCGCCCTCTGCTTCGGTTCCTTTGCCCTGTGCAATGTAAGCAGCCTCAAGCTCCTCATTTGCATCCATCACTTTAGCGCCCTCTGCTGTGAGTCTTTTGAAGTTATCTTGCAGCTCCTCCACAGACATCTCCATGTGGGTCCTCGTTATATGGTTGGTGAGTCGGGAAAAAAGTCTCTTTACTGTAGTTCGCTCTGTTTTCAGCTCTTCGAGTGACTTGGACTCGGCCATGTTGCCTTTTTTGGCTGTTGGACTGACAGGTGAACGGCAGGTAGTTGATTTCCTCCAGGCCCCCAGGTGGAGTCTTCTCCCTCTTTGTGGTGGGCTCTTGTGGAGTCTTCACTTGTCACGGCCGGTTTCCTACTGTCAGGCCGGTTTTTCACTGTCAAGTGTTTCTTTTAACTGTGAGGTGTCCACACTTGAAAGGACCAGACTTCGGATTTCACTCAGAATAATTTATTTGAATAATTGAACAGGAGTTGAACAGTATAGGTGAAAAACCTTTAAACACAGAAATAAAAAGCATTTTGAATAAACAGGTATTTCCACAGTAAACACAAGTCAAGGTAAATATTTCAAAAACGGTAAGTATATTTAAATTCAATATTATTCTTCACATTTCACCAAACTAATTATGCATTTTAATTAATCTTTAACAAAACAATTTTGGCTTACTATTTAAGCATTCTTTTACACAAATTAGGTAGAAAACCCACACATTTTAACCATATATATCCATGCATTTGAACATAGTTTCTCCCTCTCTTCAACCATGCAGCGACAACTTTAACACACCCATATTAACACCTAAACAGAAAAGATTTAAACAACATTCAAGTGAGCTTACCGATAGCCCGTCAAAATCAAAGTCTCATTCCCCGCAGTGGATGTGTGCTGCTCATTCCGTCGTGTCAGTCCCTTTCCACCAGCCAAATGACTGCGTTATATGCTCCCGCTGATTGAAGTGTGTGCGAGCTTCTGATTGCTCAATCTAATTCACCTGGTCGAGGGTGCGCCAGGGCGCGCACGCACGGTCACACGCGGCTGCCGATGCAGAGCGGGGCGGCACGCAGGTGAGACGGCATGCAGGAGGAGGCGGGCACACGGGAGACAGGCGCACCTCTGCCAGATCAGCGCGACAGGGATAGATATTTTATCACTTTACTTCAAGCAAACAAAGACATGCTATATAACATTAAACATTACTATAAGCTATTATTCCATTTTACATCACTAATTGTAAACGGTGACTAAAGTGTATTCATAACGAGGCAGAGTCGGTGGTTATAATGTGTTATGGAACATGGTCGGAGATTCTTGGCGCACATTGATATAAACTGGTATTACTATTAGTTATAAAACATTAAATCAAAAGGTCATAATATGTTATGAACTTTGCTATAGCGCCTAATGCATGTTTGTAAGTGATTATAACAACTGTTATAATGTCTTATGGACACATTATATCATGTTATAAATATATGCATAAGTCATTATAACGATGACCTTCATAGAAAGTGTTACCAAAATGTTTTGTCAGAACAAGTTTTAGAAATTCATTTTAAACAAACCGATGGTAAAAATATCCAGTTATTAGAGTTCCCCCGATGTATTCTCTTTCATACTGTGATTTAAAGAGCGAGTGCACCATGACTCAGTAATGTGTGTGTGTGTATGCAACCTGAGACATAGCATAGCAGACCTATGTAGGAGTAAGAGCGACAATTATTTTAAAACAGCTCTCTGGAGCTCTTTCCGAACCCCGAGACGTAGGCCTAATGTAAGTATAAGTGCATTTCCACCAGATGCAATTTAGGTGAATTATCAGATAATGTCAATGATTATGAAAAGCTATTTTCCACCTTCAGTAGGTAGATTTGGTCCAACTCTGCCTGGGAACCAGACTACACAGCACAGCACAGTTATATTGTGTATCTCCCATATCAGACACTCAAAACATTTTTTCTGTTGCACTCATACATTTTAGTTTGGGAAGTAAGGACAGATATGAATACTGTACAATATGAGTCACCTACACCTACTTTATCATGCATATTAAGTGTCCTTTTTCTATTGTTTTTTGAAGATGTTGCTGGGGATTTGAACTGAACTAAACAATACTGTAATATCAGCTCACCCTCTAAATAAACGGGCTTGTGGTTCCCAAATGGGATCAGTAACAATGAAACAAACCTTCTCATTAGGATGTTGATACCACTTTCTATGAAGGTCATCGCTATAATGACTTATGCATATATTTATAACACGATAATGCGTCCATAAGACATTATAACAGTTGTTATAATCATATAATCAGTTCATAAAGTGAAGAAACATAAATAAAAGTTGTTTTCCTGCGCAAAATGTGTCACTTTACTTAAAGCAAATAATTACGTGTTATAAGGTCTTATAATTAGTTAATATGGTATTATGTCCACCTGTAATATATTATACAGGGATAGATATCTTATCACTTTACTTAAAGCAAACAAAGACATGCTATATAACATTAAACATTACTATAAGCTATTATTCCATTTTATATCATTAATTGTAAACGGTGACTAAATTGTATTCATAACGAGGCAGAGTCGGTGGTTATAATGTGTTATGGAACATGGTCGGAGATTCTTGGTGCACATTGATATAAACTGGTATTACTATTAGTTATAAAACATTAAATCAAAGGGTCATAATTCATTATGAACTTTGCTATAGCGCCTAATGCATGTTTGTAAGTGATTATAACAACTGTTATAACGTCTTATGGACGCATTATATCATGTTATAAATATACGCATAAGTCATTATAGCGATGACCTTCATAGAACCCAATCGTTCTCTAGCGGTGACCCGTGGGGCTCAGAGCAGGATGGGAGGGCTCAGTTCTGCTGGGCATGAGGGAAACTGACACTCTCATTATAGCAAAACATTCAGGCTAAAAAGAAATTATTATTATTATTATATTATTATATATTTACCACCGGTGCCACAGGAGAATGCCTTGATACCATGTGCACACACACACACAAGTATGTGTGTATGCATCTACACAAGCATGCAACCTTTTCCCCACACACACATGAGCTGTTGCAAGGTGTAACAATCTAATAGGGTTACCTCATTTGTCAAGAGCATGTGTCAATTGTGGTGAAAAGCCTGATGGATTCACCCTCTATTCACCATTGATTCTTTCCAAACTAATTCCCCTGATGAATCGCTGTGGTAGTCTGCTTTCAACGAATTCTATCATGCCTCACGGGGTTTTATAGAGCAGCACGTAGCCATGCCTGGAATGTTTTCTCTTAGATCATGGTTCAAGGAATAGATGCATGATGAATTTGTGAGGGGAGGCAAGATGATAACACACATGAGGGTGACACTTCTTAAAGATGAAGGTAGTGAATGTCAAAATTAAACTGTAGGTTGTTTGTTGTTGTTTACAGAAATGTTTATTAAGAGCACTATGTGGTATAGAGCTTTCTCAGAATAAGCAAACTGCTAACTACTTTAAAAAGAAACTTTAGGGGTACTCTAAATATAATGGAATGAAGCCGTGTTACTATTGCTTTATACTTTACTGTTAATAATGCTATTATGCAACTGCATCCAGGATCTATTCCAAAGTTTTATATATCTCCCTGTTGCTTTTATGTAAAGCACTTTGAATTACCTTGTTGCTGAAATGTACTATACAAATAAACTTGCCTTACACATTGTTTGGTAGGTGATCCTTGCAAATTTTTAGCATCTTTAATCCAAAATGAATAAACACAAATTTCTTAAGTGTCATGCCAACAATTTACATTAACCCCCATATATAGTATATAATATAAATGGTTTACGACACGCTGCGATGGACTGGCGACCTGTCCAGGGTGTACCCCGCCTTTCAGCCGATGTCAGCTAGCACTGGCTCCAGCCCCCCGTGATCCTGTACGCAGGATAAGCAGTTGATGATGGATGGATGGTTTACGACAAACTATAATGTAGTTATAAACAGATATAAATCTTTATTAATGTATTTGTCAACCACCATAACTCCTCTAGATGGTGCCCATAGATGGAGGCTGGCTCTATAAACCGAATAAATGAGACACCTTATAAAACGCAGTTGTAATATAAAATCACATGTCTTTATAGGAGCAATTATAATTGAAAGTGTTCTTACATGCTAAATTTACAGAACTTATTATTAATTTGTAACATTTAAGTTGCTGATTCATGTCCCCTTGAGTAAATTTAGTTCCTACCTGCTATTGTTTTGTGGGGGACAGTTGTAACAGATGCAACAATAACCAGATGTGAACTCTGAGAGGGAGAAGTTGGGTGTCTTACTGTGTAGCCCTGCTGGTGTTCATTGAAGATGATGATTCAAAGACAAGCAGTAACTGGCTTATTATCCACGGCGTACAGTGACTGGAGAAAACTACACCATCATGAAAACAAGGTTACACAACTTTACTCCCAAGATGAAGCTTCCTGCATTGATGTAGAGAAACCATCATATAATTTTTCCACAACAAAGGAAAACTGAGTCACATAAGCCCCAAACTGCAGCTCTTACTAACCTCTCCAGTTAATTAACTTTATGTTTCACGGAGGAGGACCGGCTCCAAGGACCTCATATCCATAAATAATTAATTATTTAACAGTATAACCTATGTTTGTTGCCAGCGCAATGGCACCACTTTAATACTACCAACGAACCCACAGGCTCAAAGTGTTTGGCTGAGTCAGCTTTTACTGAGAGGACAGACTAGTAATGGGCAACTAAAGCAATATCCACAAACTTCTCTCAGCTAGATGAACATATCTAGGATCCACTGAGATTTCTCTAAAAGTCACAATAATGCAAGGAGAGTTGAAAGATTGGTTGCTTTTCAAATTTCCTCGCGCTTTCTTGCTACCTGGAAAATGCTAGTAATGCAAACGTATGCTACACATTGCCACTGAACTGTTCAATGCTCTCTGCCTTGAGGTGAGCAGATGGACAGCCGGTCTTCACTGCTGCACATCTATCAGCTCTCTCTAGGTTGTTTCCAGGTCCTCTCCATCCAACACTCCTCATTTTTGCTTGTCCCTGATGGGATATTGATCGTTTTCGGTGAGCTTTGACTGTTAATCTGTCAATCTGAACCCTTGCACCACCTCAGCCTTATGAAATATTTACACTGACTAGCCAGGCCAATCTCATAGATCAATGTCTCTTGGTGAGTGAGGAGAGAATCTGAATTTTGGCATCCTTCAAATACAAGTAAGCCTCTGTTAAATTCTTAAAGGTGTTACTTCTATACTCATTCAGTCATTGCTACCCAGCTGCATACAGAATTATCCCTTCATGTGCTTGGTTGTGGCTGTTCAAGGAGAAGAATAAAAGTGTTTAATCAACCAAGCCACTGAAGAAAATGGAGCAGGAAAGCCTTGCAAGTGAAAAAACAATCCTGAAATATTGGGCTCGGGAGAAAGAGCAGACTTTCACCTTCAGTTTCACAAAGGCTTCTCAAGATTGCTTTACAAATCTTTGCCTTGAAACAGGAACTTCAACAAATGAATGAATGTGCAATGTGTCTCCAGCGGCCATAACAATACAAAGATTAGGAGGATGTTTTTGGACTGAGGCAGCAAATTAGCAGATTCACTACAAAGCAACAGTGGTTTGCCTGACGGCATTACAATGAAAGAAGATAAAGGAAGGATTACACAGGAGGCGAATTAAGGAAATTGTAGACTCTGTGTGTATGATTTGTAGGGGAAATCGAGATTTCAGAGTAGTGAAGAGGGGAAAAAAAACAAGGAGGAAGCAGATTGAAATGGAAAGAGAGCTAGAGAGAATGGGGTCATATAATTTAAGGAGTGTTATACCATAATAGATCAGCCCTATGGTCTGATAGAGCAGGAAACTTCTTCACTGATGGATGGCTTGATGTCTATATCTTAATGGGCTCTATTGATAGAGGAGGCAAAGAAGCAGAGATCTATAAAATCTATACGTATCTGGACTGTGTAAACACCTCCTCCATCTTCTCTTTTTTGGAATTAAGGAGAATGCCATGCGAGGAAAATAGCACAGATTTATCTAGATCCCAGTGTTTTATTTATTATCCTCTTCAGTTGTTTTTGTTGTTGCTGAGCTACTCTCCAAGACTCCTGCTTCATTTCTCTTACTCAGGCACCATGATATCATACTGCTGACTAGCTGACTGTGCCAAAAAGGTACACGCTCCCCCCCCCCCCTCTTTTCTCTTCTTCCATGTCTTTCTCTCTGAATTCCTTCTTTCCCCAATATTCTCCCTCTCTTCCATCATCCTAGCCACTAGTAAAGTTTCCAACCAACTGTAACGCAAATTTTGACTGAATTCCCAGAAAATCAAAAAAAGGAAAATGCACAATAATGCCTGTTACATACTGTTAAGAGTTGGTTCATCGAGATAAACAGCTAGTTGTGGCTAATTCTTTAGTCGTGTAAAATGAAGCACAGCCACAGAAAAAAAGTGAGAAAGATTAAGGTCCTGTGGCTTGTTGGGGTGCTATACATTCAGTCTGCAGTATAAATATGTCTATTAGCGCACGCACACACACACAGTTACATAACATTATTTCAAGTATTAGATTTATTTTCAGAGGTCTGATATCTAGTTAAAGTTGCATTTTTCTGTTCACACTTTCAGGGAAACTTTGCAATCATGTCATCAGCTCACCACATCTCAACTCCCACAACCATACACATTGCCACTCCACTGATCATTTATATTAATGCTGCTCCTGATGCACACTACCGTAAACTCTCTTCACCAACACAAACCTTTCCTGTAATAAGACCCAGCACAAGCCATTACAGAACCATGTCTGGTTGTTTGAAATGTTTTTTACATTTATTGAACGAAATGCCCAGACACCACTCTCAGCAGATATATTGTCAAAAATCTTGAAACTTTTATCTCTAACTCTCAACAGCTGCAAAGTCATTGCAAAGACATCCTCAGAAATAAGATAAATATAATGCACACGCAGTATATGCACCGTGTCCCTGCTCTGCTGACTCACTTTGGTGGTCACGATGCAGATCGAAGCAGGAAGCTGATGTGTAGAGGCTTGAAGAGAAACTGACAGAAAGAGCTGACAGCTTCTCTGTTTGCATGACTAACAACATAATCTCACTGCCAAATTGTTAACAGTACATCAAAATGTTTACTGACAATATGCAGTACTATGGCAAAGATAATTAACTAGGCTGCCATTTAGGCAAAGCAAAGATGCTTTATTTCAATGACAGCAACAAGCAACTTCAAGTCCCAGTTCAAACTGTGTGCAGTTTTCTCAGCACTGAAATCTTCACGTTTGAGCTGTTCTTATTCAGACAGTTTAGTGTGTGTACAGAGGATTTCAGGAGTTCTTAGTCTCATTCACAAGTTCTTTCAAAGCCTTGACTTTTTATTCTCCAGAGTAAAATTGGAAAATTGTCAAAAGGCATGTCCTTTTTCTGTTGCTTTCTGCTGAGCCATTTCTTTTAGAAGCTGAATGCTTGCTTTGAATTCTTTTGTATTTGTTTCTTTTCAAAAAGGACCGAGTTGGCCAGTTTGGGTAAATACATGACATTAATCACCGCAAACTTTGAAATGCCTTGAGCTATTCATGAAATAGCCTTTGACAAGCTAGTAAAAAAAATGCAGTACAGAAAAACTTGAAATCATATTTCATTGCTCATTTAGCATAAAACCATCACATCAACTGAATATTAGTGTCAAGTTCTCTTTTCCCATGCGAAAAGCACACGATGGTGGTCATAGGATGACTGTAAATTCATCCTGTTTTGACAAACAACTCATCATTCAACAGGACAGGCAGGAGGATTGTTACTTCAGGATAACACTGGAGGGTTGTGTACTAATGTAGCAGGAGGCAACCTTTTCATTATTTCCTCTTTTTGTCTTCAGTTTGGAGGATTGCGTTAAAACTGCAATTAGAAGCTGTCCTTGAAATAAGGTAAGAGAGGAACACATCTCCAACGTCAGATTTTACTTTATATTTACACATAGATCTTTAAACATTTAGTTAAGTATAGTGTTGGTTGGTTATGGTTAAACTTGGTTATGGAATGATCCTGGTCATGATTTAAAAATACCAAACAAACAGCAGTCTCCTGTATTAGGGTCAAATGTAGGGCTGAAACGATTCATCGATTAATAAAATGCACCGACCAAATTCTTTGCATCAATGCTTCATTTAATCCATATAACAATACAGCACACCATTTCACACGGACATTTATTGCTGTCGCACATCGCGCTTACGCTGTGAATGCGACGTGATTCTAATGGCGCTGTTTGCAAAGTGGAGGAAGAGAGAGAAAACAGCAAGGGACAAAGAAGAAAGTGTCCAAAGTATGGGATTATTTCAAACTAAAGGAAACAACAACTCTGTAATGTTACCGTCCGTAGCTGCACCTTTTAACTCGCCTCCAGCTCTCTCTGTAGCTCAGACCATCCCTGCTATCTGCTAATCCATCCTTGGCGCGCCACCAAGCAAAAGTACTTTTTAAACGACGCATCAATGAATCGTTGAAATAATCTATAGAAGCTTCGAATACTAAAATCATTGTTAGCTTCAGCTCTAGACAAATGCAAATCATGGATTTCTAGAAGAAAGATTGTCTATACTAAAGCTTTTGACAAATACATCATATTAACATGAGTTAAGGTTGGCTTTTACTATTGAGAATATTTTTGTACATTAAAGTTTAGGAAGTTTTTGCTTTTCTTGCGTTTTGGGATTTAAAAAAAATCTTATTAAAAGGTCTATTCCAAAGCATCTCTATCCTGAAAAATCCATTTTCTGCACTGCACATCACTGCATTAACAGAATAATAGAAGCACACATCCACATGTGACAGCTCAGATTGGAACATTGTTATCATAAATGGACTGTTAATATAATCATTGGGTGGACAGCTTATCTTATAAAAAGATCCCAGACAAAAAATATAATTACATTTGAATGTGTTTTTATGTGAACATTGACAGGTGTGAATCCAGCATCCAAATGAAATGTAGACTGGAGGAGGATGATTGAAAATTTCCTTTTCAAATTAAGAATTGCATGCATAAAGTGATGTTTTTCATTTTTCTTTATCTTCCTTTTAGTCTCCTTGTCTTTTATATGCATGCTTAAAAGCTGCTGTTCCTCTGCGTCACTAACCTCAGGTACGGCACACAGTTTTACCACAACTTGAGTTCCTGCTTGAAGGTCAACATCACAATTCAGCATTAAACATATTTTAACCTTCTGTGGCTGAGCGAGAGTGTTGGCGTCGGTCTCTGCCAATATTTGCCAGTGTAGCAGCTGGTACAGTGGAGAGAGAGAGAAACAAATAGAGACGACATATATTAAAGCCTAACCTGCACCGCTGCACATGAGCTCAAATACATAGTTCTTTGGAGACAATAACAAAGCTCACAGTTAACCTATCAGGCCAATATTGCCTTCAATTAAAACGTTGACACCTACTTATAGTTTTCCACTTTAGCAGTCATTCATGTATAATACTATTTTTTTTGTTTGTTTGTTTTTTTTTTATCTCATACATACGAACAGAGGACCGATTTCATTTGGGCGCTGGATGAGTTTACAAAGTAGCCTGTAAAATCTGCAATTAAACCTGCCTCATGTAGACATTACATCCTTGAAAATCAATTAAAGCCAGTCACATTACATTTGCTAACAGTCTAAGTCAGTGGTTGCCAACCTAAGAGATGGGACACCACAAGTCTAAGGGACTGTGAGATGATTAACAATTTAGGAAAATGTAATAAAGTAAAAATATTTGTGACGCAAAGATTATGCACCTTTTTGACTCTTGTGAATGCACACCTTTGTTTTAATTTAACAGTCTCAGTGGCTCATTTCTCTTTAGATAAACTACTAACAATTCATAGAGCAAGCATGTAGCAAGAGGTGGCTTCAATTCACTTTATGCCAGAAGCAAATAAAACTACACAATACTTTTGCCTTTCCAGGTGGTCAAATTCTTCTGCCATGACTTGGCAATGGGACAATGCAGATTACACAGTGGACCCAGACAAATCCTAGTTTGCCGTCTTGTGAGATTTACAAAGATGATCAGAGAGGTGGTCTGTACTTCTAATGATCAACATCATTAGAAGCACATCATCGTAGTCCTTATGGCACACTACATGGTATAAAACACGTGGTTGTCACACCCAACACAGACATTCTGGCTGGCCTGATCTACACTTACACAACACAACGTTTTCTGTGTGGCTGATAAGGCAGAGATACCATTCATAAGGCCCTGTCATATTAGTGACATAATTATTTTGTTCCATGCAACAATACTGGATTAGTAAACTCTGATGTTCTCTTACAGAAGTAAGGGATCACAGCATTGAGACACTTGATACTTTATGGCTGGTTTGCTACAAGCAAGCTCCTCTTTTTGCTTAGATCACATAAACCTCCTCCTTCATAATTGATTTTCAGCTGGGAGGTCACAGTGACCTCAGCTGCTAAAGCGTATTTATATTTAGGCCAGTCAAACCTTACTACCCTTAAACTCTGATACAAAGCAAAGATGAAGGCAGATGCTTTTTCCACATCCTCCACATGCATTTGAACTGAAGTGGTTGGAATGTCAAAGTGTGATGTGACTGCACCTCAAGTCACACTGTGTCAGCTTACCACACCCATCACACCACACAGCAGTCTTATGGCCACTTTACAGCCTTCCCGCCAACGCTTACTTTGTACGTTGACAAGTGTTTTGATGCTGCTGTTGTTGGTAGGAGTATCCTTAACCTCAGCCTCCACCTGCTTTGATTCAGCATTCTTTATATGCACCTAGGGGGTCTTTATTTCTAAACAGAGCCCCATTTGGGGTGGCGGGGGAGGTGGGTTACTTGCAATGCTCCCTGCTTGTTATTTTAAGAGGATATTCTGTTTTGCCACAGCTGGAGCATCCGTAAGAACAGAATAATGCCATTCCCATTTGATGTATGTGCTTCTGACAGAAATAAAGCTTGAGGAGACAAGTTCATTCACAGATCTACCCCCTCTAACCCTTCATTCACTGGTTGCAAGTTAATCAAGCTATAAACTCTTTCAGAAACTGTCCTTGTGCCCATGGGCATCATTCGTCTTTTATCTAGTTCGGTCAAACTTGAGATGAGGCTATAGAGTTGTTTTAACCCCAATAACTCCAAATGCACTGTGCTGCTGAGTATTCCTTGGCTATGTCCCCAGTGGAGTTGAGACACAGTCTGGCCTACTTCTCACTTTACTGAAGTATTATTCTCTGCCAGCACAGACAAAATTGTGCAATAAGAGAATACCATGTAGAGAGGGGGTGAGAAAGGACAGGGAAGTAAAACAAGCTGATAAATAAGTGAAAAGGGAGAAGAGTCAGAGCAACCCTGACTTCTAAAAACAATTGTGTTTAGGTACAACTAATACCAACTACAAAAATATTAAGAATGACAATTGAATGAAATATATGTAAGCTGAAGATAGCAAAGATGCTTGAGTCCAGGTGACATAAGATGGAGAACTTGTGGTTCAATATTTAACCAATTGTGATCTTTTCCGAACCTTAACCAAGACTTTTAGAAGCCTAAACCTAACAACATGTAGGTCCCAGAACAAAAACCCAAACGTCAACCTCTTCCTGACAACTTCTGTTAACTATGGATGAATACCAAGACTGGAATCACTGACAAAGGACTCAAAAGCAAGACTAAAGACAACAGGCAGTTGTGCGGAGAAAGTCTTTACTGACAGGCAAAGTTCGGTGCACGGTAAACAGGAAACAGCCAAATCGCAGGGCAAAAGGCAGAGTCGAGGTACACAGTAAAAAAGGTCTTTAACTATCACTAGGAAGCACAAATACAAAATGCTGGAATCCTAACTACATGAGTCAAGACCACCTGGCACAGACAAAGGGGGACAGACAGACTACACTAGTCAAAAGGCGATTACGAGATGCAGGTGAGATGAATCAGGGCGGGGAAGGTAGTCACACATGCAAGAAACACCGAATCTAAAATGAGTAAATACTACCTCAGAAAAGCTGGAAACAAGAAAAACATAACTTACTCAGAGATAGGAGGTAACACTGAAATGAAGAAATCTTGCCAATTAACATCCACGTGTACACATGTGTAATGTTCTATGTTTTAAATGTATTCTGTCAATGTGGTATAAAAGACATAATTCACTACAGTGGACAATAAAGTTGCATCGTATTGTGTTATAATGTATTGACAGAAACTAAGGGGGCTTTCACACCTACCTGGTTTGGTCCAAACTTTCAGACTTTTCAGTTTGATCCGAACCAAAAATGCAGGTGTGAAACCTCCCACGGACCGGACCAAACAAGCGAAATTTGTTCAGACGAAAAGATGTAGTCTCGGATCAAACTGAACCATGGTTCGGTTCGTTTCTGGTGTGAAAGCACTTTTTGGATGGTTCGGACTTTCAAACTATTTACAGGAAGTTCAGCGGTTGGCGTGTAAACCTGAAACAAACAAATGCACGGAGAGATGCATTGAAATAAGGACACAATTATAAATAAGATCATCTTTTCAAACAGACGGCCACTAAAGAAGCACACTGCCACATACATCTTTGGTTTCTCCTGAAATGGAAGAACAGAAGGATTGCTTGCTGTCTTCTCCTTTCCTGTCAGCGACGTTATGTTCGCACAACGAGTACGTTAAATTGCAAATTTGAACAAGCCTTATGCACATTTATTCATTAATTCTTGTCAAAGATACCCGCTGAACCATTTAATAAACCAATCAATGTCAAGTATAGGGAGACGACAGGATGCAAGTGTGTCATGTAAAATCCTTTAGTGTGGTCGCAGAATTGCAGTGTGAAACCAAACCAAAACTAACCGAGTGTATCAGAATGTATCAAAACATGAACTTTGGTTCGGACCTGGGTGCGGACTTTCAGGTGCGAAAGCCCCTTAAGTTTCCTTCAAAATATAGTAAATTTGACAACGCGAATTAAAATGTACATACAGGGCAATGGTCTTTTAAATCAATCATAAGAGATTGATTGATGTCTGTGTGTTTTATGATAGTAACGGCACTTAAAAAATGTATGCATTATGGTTTATGAATGTAATAAAAGGCTGTATGTGGCCACTCACGCAAATGGCTTCCAATAGTAAGTGAAGTAACACTGCAGGAATCTGATCAGATCAATATTGTTCTCTGACTGTGACTGTTATCCATGTCACCAGCTTTGATGTATAACAGTGTCATATTAATAAAAAAAGAACAAAATGAAATAAACTAATGGACGCAGACAAAGAAACAAGAGTGAGTGGCTGCACAGGGAAATTTCTGTTTCTGTCTGTAAATGCAACACATTTCAGAAAACAAGAAGGGTTAAAAAAAAATAAACGAACAACTACTCATGTAAATTAAAACTGAAAAGAAAGGCTTGCAGCTAAAGATTAATTGGGGCAGGCAGAATAAGAGACAGAGCAGAGTGAGAGGAGACGCTAATGCAAAAACGATGTGTGGAGCTACTTCCGTATCATCCATCAGTTAAGTGTGCATGTTTTCTGTGTGTCCATCCAAGTTCTCTAATGGAACCCAGGTTACATGGGGAGCGTGCCTGAAAAAAGTTCACATTCATTAGTCATAACTTGCGCCACTTGGTGCTGCAACCTCTGCTACTTTAGTTCCTGTCCCCAAGCTCCATTATATCTCACCTACTTCACCTAACACACAAAACTGGCCTGGATCCAAACAGCATTAGCCTTGTGTTGTAAAACTATCTGCTGCAACCCACAGCCTCATGCTGTATGTGGAATTATTTAAAGAGGTGGAATTATGCTCAGAGCAGGTTTACATGGTTTAACAAAAATAAAACAAAAACACAATCCCTCCCCCCCCCCCATACTGCACATTGCTGCAGCTTCATTTAGCTACGGAGTGATACATCTTGTCTCTAAATGATCTTTGTTGGGAGTTGCGCATGCACAGCTCCTAGTAAAGGACTACTAGTCAATCAGAAGCAGAGAAGGGCGGGTCAGCGAAAAGTCGGTAATAGCCAATCAGAAGCAGAGAAGGGCGGGTCAGTGAGAAGCCGATCAACAGATTCGATTCAGCTGTAGGCTACATGTTGCCGACCAGCTTGGCAACATGTAGTGGAGCAAGAGTTTCAGAGTAGTGAGTTATTAATCTGTAACAAATGTAATTTTCATCCATAAAGTTTTAACTGAGCTCTGTCTCTTCATCACAGTAACAATTTTATGTCCATTGACTGCCTGGAGGGTAGCTAGTGTTTGGAGCTCAGTGTTTTTGAGGGCGTGTCAGACTAGTCGCTTGCCAAGCGTTATATGACACGCATTTAGCTTTCATCCCTGTGAAGTCACAGTAAGTAAATACAGATTTGTTTCAAGTCTAGACAGTTAAAATAATGTACATATTGAGTGGAAAAAGTAACCAGTAGTGGACTGGCAGATAGCAAAAAAAAGTTAGCTAATGCTGAGTATTGGATTGTTATTCGTGGGAAAAGCTGGTGGAGGTACTTTTTTTTTTAATGTATTTTGCTGGTTGACAAAGAAGAACACTCATTCACTAGTCTCTTCTTCTTCAGCTCATTGCAGCAGCCAGAGCAAGACTTTCAACATTGCGTCTACGTAACTGTGTGTATAAGAGAGAGCAAATTTTGTCTGGCTGGGTTTAAGCTGAAAATTTGAGTTTGTGGTCAGGCACAATAAAAACACCAACAGCAGCTGACCCTGACTGGAACAGACAAAAAAAGCTCAAAGAGGTGTAATTGGTCAAGACATGTGATGAACCTAACAACATTAAACTTACATGTTTACAAGTTATAAATAAATCCAACAGATTTCACACTAAATAAATTAACTATAAAGTTGAAGCAGAAAAATAGGCTGGAAGAGGTTTTCCTCTGTTTGTTTGGTTAATGTATTCATAATAATGCCATAAAATGAATGTGAAGATGATTTATTGATGTAACGCCTTCATTATTTATTTGAAATATATTTAATTTTTTGTGACATCTGTAGTCAGGACCATCCCGTCCCAGCTGGAGGACGATAAGAGAGACTTGCTTTGAATGGACTGTGCTGCCTCATTATTTTGGCGCTGCCTGCTCGATTGGCTGCTTCAAATGAACAAACAGGTGTCACCATATTGGGTTGAAGCAGCTCTACAGTGCATTAGCACAATAATGGCTACAGGTGTATTTATTCACTGCCGACCTTCTATCTAAATATTAACACTTTTCTGAATATATTCACTTTCTGCAGAAATCTACTGTTTCTCTTTCTCACACTCGGTGGCTTTTCCTAATTGTGTCTGAATGTGGGGAGGATGTGTGTGCATCAGTGAATGTGTGTGCACATGTTCAAGCTCTTTGTGTAGTTGTAGTCCTTTGATGTGCAGTCCTTTGTAATTTCTGCCAAAATGTGACAAGCGAGAGGAGGTTGCGCTACTTCTGATTACAGCCCAGAAAACGCCTGCATCATTGTTTTCCTAACAAAACAAAATGTTAATCCCTATTACACCATGAATATCTGTGAGATTAATTAGGGATTAAACAATTTGCTCTGGGGACAAGACCGCTGTGTGAACAAAGAATTATGGTGCAACAAAACCCAGATAAACAACGAACTGCTCGCTTATTTTAGTGTTGTTGCTCATGCTCATTATTTGCCGTGAGTCACCTTCTGCATAATAAATCTCTTTCAAATACAGTACACACAGTCGCTTTCTCTCACACACACACACACACACACACACACACACCAGTGTAAAGGTCCTGCATTCAAAATCCTGTTTGAGAAAAAGCACAGAAATATTATCAGCAAAAAAAACTCCTTGTATTACTCCAATAATGGCCCGTGTGACTGATATACATAGAAACTGTACATTATTTAATTGCTAATACTGATGCATTAAGGTATTTTAGCTTGTTGTTGTAGTTTGATGAGCTAAAGCTAATTCTAGCTTCTTTATATACAGTTAAGATGTTTAGTCTAGTGGTCCTCAACCTAAGGTTGAGGCCCCGCCAAATAGTCAAACGAGACATCTGAGCGATTGTGAGACATTAATGGGGAAGAGAGAGAAATTGTTTTGTTGGACAACTTTATAGTTATTTTGGACTTTTCTCAAGTACTAGCATTTCTAATGAAATATCCTAGTGGATGATACTGGATAATTCTACCTACCTACCTTTTGAGAAGTTTATAGACCCCTGAAACAATTCACAAGACACTGCTTTTTTGTAAGGGGTCAGAAAGCAAAATGTTTGGAAACCACTGGTTTCATCTTAAACAATACACTGGATTTTGATGATTAATTTGCTAACTAACTACAGCTGCTAAATGTATGCAGGAGAATGCATTGTAGTGTAGTAAAAGTATAAAGTAGCATAAAATGTTAATTCTCTAGTACAGCATGTACTTTATTTTTAAGTATAGTACTCTAGTAAATTCAATTCAATTCAATTCAATTTTATTTATATAGCGCCAAATCACAACAACAGTTATCTCACAGCGCTTTTCATAAAAGAGCAGGTCTAGACCGTACTCTGTGATGATATTTACAGAAGCCCAACAGTTCCCACCAAGAGCAAGCACTAGGCGACAGAGGCAAGGAAAAACTTCCTTTTAAGAGGCAGAAACCTCGAGCAGAACCATGGCTCAGGGTGGGCGGCCATCTGCCTCGACCGGTTGGGGTGAGAGAGAGAGAGAGAGAGAGAGAGAGAGAGAGTGAAAGAGAGAGAGAGAGAGAGAGAGAGAGAGAGAGAGAGAGAGAGGGATGAGAGAGAGAGGGGAGGGAGGCAGCCTACACAATATACACACAGAGGTACAGACAGCGAAGGTAATGTTGCTATAAACTAAATGAAAAATGGTACAGATATTTATAATAGTGTTAATGGTAACCATCGTAATGTTAATGATTATAATAACAATAAGACCAGCGACAACAGTCGTTGCAGTAGAGGGTGTCGAGCAGGAACACGGGGCAGCAGGCGACCCGCAGCCACAGATCCAGACTCCACAGCTCCAGAGCCAGAAAACCTGCAGGAAGTGATAGGAGGAGAGAGGAGAGGGACGAGAAAGCACAAGACTACCAGAAAGGGGAGAAGTTGTGTTAGTAACATGCAATAATGGGATAAGGTTGCATACAGAGGGAGAGAAAGTAGAGGAGAGAGGAGCTCAGTGCATCATGGGAAATCCCCCGGCAGTCTAGGCCTATAGCAGCATAACTAAGGGATGGTTCAGGACTACCTGAGCCAGCCCTAACTATAAGCTTTATCAAAGAGGAAAGTCTTAAGCCTACTCTTAAATGTGGAGATGGTGTCTGCCTCCTGAACCCAAACTGGAACCTGGTTCCACAGGAGAGGAGCTTGATAGCTGAACGCTCTGGCTCCTAGTCTACTTTTGGAGACTCTAGGAACCACAAGTAACCCTGCATTCTGGGAGCGCAGTGCTCTGGTGGGGTAGTAAGGTACTATGAGCTCTTTAAGATAAGATGGTGCCTGACCATTAAGAGCTTTGTAGGTAAGAAGAATGATTTTAAATTCTATTCTGGATTTTACTGGAAGCCAATGCAAAGAAGCTAAAACAGGAGAAATGTGATCTCTTTTCCTGGTTCCTGTCAGAACACGTGCTGCAGCATTCTGGATCAGCTGAAGAGTCTTAATGGACTTTTTCGAGCAGCCTGATAATAAGGAATTGCAGTAATCCAGCCTAGAAGTAACAAATGCATGGACTAGTTTTTCTGCATCATTTTTAGACAGGATGTTCCTGATTTTCGCAATATTACGTAGGTGAAAAAAGGCGGTCCTTGAAATTTGCTTAATGTGGACTTAAACGACATGTCCTGATCAAAGATAACTCCAAGATTCCTCACAGTGGTGCTGGAGGCCAAGGCGATGCCATCCAGGGAAACTATATCTTTAGATAATGCGTCACGGAGGTGCTTAGGCCCCAGAACAATAACTTCAGTTTTATCTGAGTTTAACATAAAAATTACAGCTCATCCAGGTTTTAACATCCTGAAGGCACATTTGAAGTTTAGCTAACTGATGAGTTTCATCTGGCTTGATCGATAGATATAACTGAGTATCATCTGCATAACAATGAAAGCTTATGGAATGTTTCCTGATAATATTGCCTAAAGGAAGCATATATAAAGTGAAGAGGATTGGTCCAAGGACAGATCCTTGAGGAACTCCATGAGTAACTTTGGCGTGCATGGAGGACTCATCGTTAACATGTACAAACTGAAATCGATCTGATAAATAGGACTTAAACCAGCTTAGAGCGGTTCCTTTAATGCCAATGAAATATTCCAGTCTCTGCAATAGGATCTGATGGTCAATGGTATCAAATGCAGCACTAAGATCTAATAAAACCAGTACAGAGACAAGTCCTTTGTCTGATGCAATAAGGAGGTCATTAGTAATTTTCACCAGTGCTGTCTCTGTGCTATGATGAGCTCTAAATCCTGACTGAAAATCCTCAAATAAACTATTGCTCTGTAGAAAGTCACACAGCTGTTTAGCAACTGCTTTCTCCAGAACCTTAGAGAGAAATGGAAGGTTAGATATAGGTCTATAGTTGATAAAACATCCGGATCAAGTTTGGGCTTTTTCAGAAGAGGTTTAATTACAGCTACTTTAAAGTACTGTGGTACATAGCCTGTTGATAAAGATAGATTGATCATATCTAGTATAGAGGTGCTGACTAAGGGTAAAACATCTTTAAGCAGCCTAGTCGGGATGGGGTCTAAGAGGCAGGTTGATGGTTTAGATGAAGAAATTATTGAAGTTAGTTGGTAAAGATTGAGGGAAGCAAAACAGTCTAAACATGTATCTGGTTCTACAGCTGTTTCTAAGGTTCCTGAGTTAGAGATAAGTCGGTGCCAGTTGAGGGCAGGTCTTGGTGAATTTTGTCTCTAATAGCTAGAATTTTATCATTAAAGAAGCTCATGAAGTCGTAACTACTGAGAGCTATGGGAATACTTGGCTCAATAGAGCTGTGACTCTCTGTCAGCCTGGCTACAGTGCTGAAAAGAAACCTGGGGTTGTTCCTATTTTCCTCTATTAATGACGAGTAGTACGCTGCTCTGGCATTACGGAGGGCCTTCCTATAAGTTTTAAGACTATCTTGCCAAATTAAACGAGAATTTTCCACTTTGGTGGAACGCCAATTCCTCTCAAGTTTCCGTGATATTTGCTTTAATTTGCGAGTTTCAGTATTATACCATGGAGCTAACCGTCTTTGTTTTAGTATTTTCTTTTTTAGAGGGGCTACAGAGTCGAGTGTCATTCGCAGCGAGCCTGCAGCACTATCAACAAGATGATCGATTTGGGAGGGACTGAAATTAGCATAGGAGTCCTCCGTTACTTTGTGACTAGATAATGTATTTAGAGCTGATGGAATCGCATCCTTAAATTTAGCTATAGCACTATCAGACAGACATCTTGTATAGAAATTTTTGCCCAATGGCGAGTAGTTCAGCAATACAAACTCAAAAGTTATCAAACAGTGGTCGGATAAAGAGGGATTCTGTGGGAACACCACTAAATGTTCAATTTCAATACCATACACCAAAACAAGGTCAGGGTGTGGTTAAAACAGTGAGTCGGTTCATGAACACTCTGAGAGAAGCCGATGGAATCTAACAAGAGATAAACGCAGTACTGAAGCTGTCATTCTCAACATCCACATGAATATTAAAATCCCCTACAATAATAACTTTGTCCGTTTTAAGGACTAAAGTTGACAAAAACTCTGCAAATTCAGATAAGAATTCAGAATACGGGCCAGGTGCTCGGTACACTATAACAAAAAGAATTGGTTGCAGTGATTTCCAACTTGGGTGCGAAAGACTAAGAACAAGACTTTCAAATGAGTTATAGTTTAGTTTAGGTTTAGAGCTGATTATAGGCTAGAGTCGAAGATAGCTGCAACTCCACCTCCTCGGCCTGTGCCTCGAGGAATGTGAGTATTAATATGACTGGGAGGGGTGGATTCATTTAGGCTAACATATTCTCCATCACCCAGCCAGGTTTCAGTAAGACCAAATAAATCAATATCATAATCTGATATTAGTTCATTTACTAGTACACCTTTAGAAGAGAGAGATCTGATGTTTAAGAGTCCACATTTAACTCTCCTATTGTTTGCACTATTGCTCTTGTGGTTTTAATTTTTATAAGGTTTTTATGCACAGCTCCTCTTCTGTTTACCTTTTTAAATAATTTCGATGGTCGGGGGACAGACACCGTCACTATAGGATTTTCACTAAGTAACTCCTGAAATGGAGGAGCAGAGAAGTGTGTTAGACTGCGACTCTGCGTAGGGTTTTGGGTGGGTAACTGCTGAAAAAGAAGGGCAGAGAAGTGTGTTAAACTGCGACTCTGCCTCCTGGTCTCAACTCTGGGTTGTCATGGATTTGGTCCACTAATAAACTTGGCCAGATTTCTAGAAATGAGAGCTGCTCCTTCCCAAGTGGGATGGATGCCGTCTCTCCGGATCAGACCAGGTCTTCCCCAGAAAGTCTGCCAATGATCAACAAAGCCCACATCGTTTGCTGGACACCACCTCGACAACCAGCGGCGGAATGACGACATGCGGCTATACATGTCATCACTGGTCAGATTTGGCAGGGGTCCAGAGAAAACTACGGTGTCCGACATTGTTTTTGCATATGTACACACCGACTCAACATTAATCTTAGTGACCTCCGATTGGCGTAACCGGGAGTCATTACCGCCGACGTGAATAACAATCTTACTGTATTTACGTTTATCCTTAGCCAGCAGTTTCAAATAAGACTCAATGTCGCCCGCTCTGGCCCCAGGGATGCACTTAACTATGGCCGCTGGCTTCGCTAACTTCACGTTTCTCAAAATGGAGCTGCCAATGATCAGAGTTGGTTTCTCAGCGGGTGTGTCGCTGAGTGGGGAAAATCTGTTAGAAACGTGAACAGGTTGATGATGCCCCGTGGACTTTGAATGCTTACTATTCCTCCTTCGGACAGTCACCCAGCCCCCCTTTCCTGGCTGCACAGGGGATGCCGGAGGACGGCTACCAGAGGCTAACTCAGGCCGTTCCGCACCGACTACCGGGGACTGGCTAGCTACAGTAGCTAAAGACTGATCTACCAGGTGCGGAGCCGGACTTCTAAATCACTGAGCCTCGCCTCCATGTCTATAAATAAACTACACTTATTACATGTACCATTACCGCTAAAGGAGGCAGAGGAGTAACTAAACATCTGACACACCGAGCAGGAGAAAGTAGGAGAGAGAGAGGGAGAAGGAGAAGCCATCGCTAGCTGCTAAGCTAAAGTCGCTAACGGCTAAGCTAAAGTACTGTAGCGTCAGTTACCAAAACTTTAGAACAACTATGAGATTGAACAGCAGTCACTAAAAGATGGAAAGAACTGTGAGTGCTTAGGCAAAATTACTGTAAAGAATAAGTGTTTAGCGAACAGTTGGCCGCTGTAATCTAACAAATGTAACTGTTATTTAGCGAGAGCAGCACAACACGGTACCAACACACAAGCACCGGAAACGGAAATGAGTCGACACGCTTACCGCAATACGTCAGCACGTCATGCAGTCATGTACTCAGGTAGGTAAGCGTGTGCCCAAAAATATGAATATCAATCAAATTGTTCTGTATAGTTTTATTCTGTCAACCTAAAACAGCCAAGGGAATTCACTGGTACTGCCAAACCCACTACATATGCAAATGCATGGACACAGCGTATACCCACGCATGCTTGCAAATTCCCAAATGCACCTATGATTGGTTGCAGTCACTTTACATTCATATGAACTGGTGAAAATCCAAAGTGTTGACAGAGAAGCAAGCCAGTGGGTTCCTCTGACACCTGCTGTCCGACACAACCCGAGCATCACAAATACACTGATGCCTCAATAGACCTGCTTTGCTGTCAGATAGGAGTAAACAAGTTAGTGGGCTTACAAGGAACTCTGAAACTGGTTCAGATCGGACTCATTCAAGTGCATCTGGTTGTAAAGTTATTTGTGTTTCTTTTTTGGGCGCTAGTGCTTTGATATTTGGATAGAAACTGACACAGCAGCTCTTAGAAGCTTATTTTCATCACTCAAACAACTGAGTAGAAATTAAACATAATCCAACTTTTAGCCAGTATCTTATTTTCTAATCAATCTCTTTAATTACTGGAAAGTAAAAAAGGATCAACTCCCATCAGTTTAAGCCTGACTTTACTAATAATTAAACACAAAGACACTTTTTGTGTCTTAGATCTGTTACAACACGCCAAAGACTCAAGGATCCGTATTGAAATACCATATTGAATCAGTGCAGCTGTAAGTGTACACTGAGGAGGATTAGTTTGGATTAGAACTGAGTGATACAGGAACTCAGTGGGGACTCAGGATGTCATTATTTCTGCAGGCCCAGGGAATACTCCCTCCTAGGGAAGGACTGCTGCCACTTTATCCCTGCCAGCACCGGATTCTGCAGTGAAAACTGGCCAGGCCCCTGTCCTTATCTGATCCATCACTTTTACTACCAAGAATGCATCTCTTTCCCCATTAAAGAGATTTAAAGTCTTTGCATGAGTGTGTGTGTGAATTTTTAAAAGATTTTTAGGAGCATAAGCACAACCACTTTGAAGTCAGTTGTCAAACGTCCATGCTTGCTCACTGCTTCCAGGTTTGGTACAGGTGTTGGGTTCTCTCACCAGCACTCTGTGTCCCTCTCCCTTCCTCCCTCCCTCCCTCTGTGTCTCTCTCCCCCTCCCCAAGAATTGAAAAGCAGCAAGAAAAAGAAACATGTGATAAGAGCAATCATCCTGTCATCTTAAAATTTGCAATTTAAACTTCCCCAATTAGCCTCTCCCCATCACCTTGATTTGATTAGCCTGCTGCTCTCTACCTGCTTTGTTGTGATGAGCTCTCCTCAGATATCTGCAGGCGGCTGTACTGTGATTAGATGTGCTTAGTCATTCACTAAGTGACAAGCAGCACACATGCACACCCACAAACCGAAACACACACACACACACACACCTCACATTCACTTGTGCAAAAGTATGAAACAAAAAACTAAGTGTAGCATAGGTGTGTGCATGCACACAGTATTCCCTTATAAAGCCAGAAAACACAGTAGGTTAATACATGGACACTAATGTGCAGACATTGTTTTTAGGTTGTCGCACTGAGAAGGTTTGACAGATTTTACTACCTACTGTATCAACTAACTGTTGTTACTGTAACCAACTGTTATTTTGCAAGAGAATGTACTTGACCTTTTATGCTGCTCCACATAATTTCTCCTAAAAACAACTGCACACCAGACACATTTTTGACCAAGGGAAATGGGGGGCAATAATGCGAGCTACAATGTTGAAAATCTGTTCAGCAGTTTCCTGCTAAAAATGAATAAACGTTCCTACGTGATCAAATTAACAATCGTAATCTGCAGTATCTGCTTGGATACTGATGCCATCAGGGTTCAGCAGAAGGCTGTGTAGAGGTTCAGCTAGCTGTGATTCATGTTCCTACTCACCAGTGAATGTCTTTGCCATGTGAAATTGCCCAATAAATATGCGCTGGATCGCAGTGACAAGGCATGACTGGAATTTTATGGTTCGTAAAGGCGCTCAAAAGCTCAAAGGCATAAAAAACAAAACAGACTTGACACAAATCACCTTGTTTCATGCCTGTGTTTCATGTTAACAATAAAGAGTTATTAAATCAATTCTAAATAATAAAAATTAAATCACTAAATTGGTTTTATTGCTGCACGGACCACTTAAACAAATGTCCTCTATGCAATTACACGGTTATGGTTCTTCATAGGAGTTTGGACCTATAATAAATCATTTAATCTATGAAAATTGTTATTCTTATTTGTTGGCACTTCATTTAAAAACATCAGAGGATTCCTTCGCTCTAAGGGTGAACCATAAATTTTGTGTGTGTGTAAATTATTGCAGCATGTATGCAATAGAAAAGCCTTTTGCCTCTGATAGCCTTCTTCGTTTCAAATTCCCCATGTAGACTTCAAAGGACAGGGAACTGACATGAAAAACTGTATATACCTGAACAAAAATGCATCTAAATACATGAAGATTCCCTTTTTTACCCCCTCAGAACTACTTTGATGTGTTGTGGACATTTTCAGGGCATTTGAAACACAAAAACAACTAATAAAAAAAGAGCACACACACAAACCGCCCAGTCAGTGAGGAGTTAGCTTCAAACAACAGGGATTTTCACAAGCTTTGCAGTTTGAATTTTTATGCTGCTAAATACAGCTAAAGTTGGAGTAAATACACTCATTCATAGGCAGAAACTTCAGAGGACACCCACAAGAGATCTGGTCTGCTTCTGATAGTCTGTAAAATAAATAATCTTTTAACAATTTAATATTTAGTCCTAAAAACTTTCATGAAGGTTTTAAATATCAGATTTGAGACTAAATATGAATCCCCTAGAATTTTTAAGATAATCGAAACTGTAATTATTTTGATCCAAGCTGAATGTCTTAGGAGGCCTAAAGTTACATCTCACTGAATAAAAGTGTATGGGACCATAAATGTTGGTATAGTAGAGCAAATATCATAGGGTAATTGAATGGGCTCAAGCTCAGTTATGGCTAGTAGGAGATGGGTAATGCGCTCTCCCAAACCAATGACCACATCGCTGAAATCATTAAAGATGGCCTCTGGCTTTGTACCAGATGGGGACAGTGACAACAGGCCAAAAAATAAAACTAGCCAATGGGCACAACAGAGCAGACATAATCAGATTGATGTTTGACAAGCAGAAAAATGTGAGGGGAGAATGCAATTTTAGACTAACCTCCCCAAAAGAATGACCAAATACGCTTTTTTGTTCAAATGTTGAAATGGAATCCAATCTATGTTTACACTTTCCTGACAACTGACCTCTTTATAATGACAAAATGATATATCATTCAACCAATGCTGTGGTTACTTCTGCCTTAGTTTTTAAAAACATGAAGTTCTTGGATTAAACTTGACATGGTGCAGTGCTGAGGATGAAGGTGCTGTCTTTTAGTATCCTTTGGGCTCTGCGTAGGCACCTCACCAGACAGATATCACTAATGCTCAGTAGGTGGGTACCAATGATCTTCTGAGTGGTTTTCATCACCCCGCCACTTCCACCTGTCCTGGGCTGTGCACATCCCATGACAGTTTGTGATGTTTCCAGGCAGGATGCTTTCTATTGCTCCTCTGTAAAAGTTAATAAGGGCTTGGCACGTGAATTTCTTTTTAAATTTCCTTAAAAAAATACAGCCATTTCTGAGCTTTCTTTACCAGCGTGGAAATGAGAGATGACTATGTAAGGTTCTCTGTGATGCTGCGCCACCTCATCTCCACTGTGTGTAGACAGGAGTGAGGATCTCTATTAGCTCCTGATGTTGAGCAGTAGGTTGTTGTCTGTGCACCACTCTCCAAGATTGTCGATTTATTCACCGATATATCTTCAGCACCTGAGACCGCGATCATTAAAGAAATCTTTCCCTGACTAACTTTTCCACGACCACAACGTACAAACCTAAAAATAATATAAACCAGGTTACTTTGGTTGCTTAAACTTTACAAGAGAGTTGGCAGATCAGAACATTTTTAAATCATTTTTGCTCATCAATTGTTTTGGAGGAGGCAGACAAAATAAATCTAAGCCTTTCACTGCAAACTGGTGCGCAAATATTATATAGTACTGTGGCGTCAAATGCAAAATAAAAAGACAACAATATAATACCCTGCTGAGCAGAGAACCACTGCTGCAAGGGCAGCATCCAACAATCATCTCTGAATTTTCAGTGTCTGAGTTCCAGCAACTCAGAGGAATATGGGAACAGCTACCTGTATAAACAGCTTGCTAAGTAAACAGGCCTACAGTTCAACAGCTGCTATTGTCATATTCGAGACCAGGGGATAATGAAAAAAGGTGTAATATGTGGAATACACACGCAGCTACACACACACACATTCAAACCGCAGCATACACTATACTCTGCATCCCATTTTTTTCCACTCTCTCTCTCTCTCTCACACACACACACACACACACACACACACACTTCCTGAGCAGATGCTGGCTGACAGCTTTGAATTTGTGCTGCTGAAAAGGTGAGTCAACACCCTCCAATCCTGTCAACTCTCGTCACCTTAACATCACCTTCCGTGTGTGTGTGTGTGTAGGATGCTTACAATAAAGAATATAATCCAGTGGTAAAGGCTAAAACAACATTCAGTTTAATACACACATATACCGTATGTATATGCTGTGTAGACATTTACCTTCTCTCAGACAGAATACATTAGAATAGACTAACAGAACAGACAGATGTACATAGCTACCAAAATGAATAAAAGAAAGGAGGAAAAGAAGAGTTGTACTCCATCTTTTTAGCGGATGAATGGTTCTCTGTAGGCATCACATCTCTAATTAATCTACAAGCACTGACCCAGTCTCAGCTCTCATGTTCTGCCTTCATTTAACACTCCAACTACTAACTCTGACCCAGCATCAGCTGGTCCAACCCGTGCTTGTTGATCATTGATGACTCATCCAGAAAGACTAAAGAGAATGCAGACCAGGGTATACATATTTCATAACAAAGTGAAATTACCAGCTCAGCTCACAACCAAATATTTTAATGCAGAGAGGCTGAATAGACACTGGACATTTTCGATCATTTAATTAGAAATGCTTTTTTTTGTTTAGGCTAGTTGCATCAAATCACCCTCATCACTCCTCGGGCCGCTTCACGGTCCTGAACGGTGCTTCTGCCTCCTGTGTGTCCCTGGACAAGGTGTTGTCTCACCTTGTCAGCCCAGTCAGACAGGGAAATTAAGGTGGCTGGAGACAAAAAAGTAAAGGTAGTGGAGGAACGAGAGGTAAAGGAGTGCGAGAGGGCCTTGAGGGCCTGAAAGTAGCCTTGATTGACAAGCCCTCGTGGCAGCTCCACTTCTTCGTCCTCTCATTTTGGACCGAGGGCAGACTGGACACAGTGACTCACTATGATCTATCATCAGCTCATATGAGCTTTTCAAAAATAATTTGTCCATATTATCTATCGAGGCACAAGTGCAACACAGGACTGCTCAGGACTAGCTGATTCGGATGCTAGCTTCAGTACAACACAATACACAGACATCTCTGACACACTTGACATCAGAGCTGTGCTTTTTTTTTTTGTTTTTTAATTCAGGTCAACTGTACACATTGGATCTTTAAAGGCTCTGTTATAAATGTATAGTTATTACATCTTCTATTTCAAATTTGGCCATTGTTAGTTCACAGTGAACAAAAATGACACCTCAGCCAGTACTACACATTTTTCATTCTTACAGCCAAAGTTCAGTCAAACTGATTGATATTATTGCTGTGACATTTTAAAATTGTGCCTACAGTAAAACCCTTCTGACACTTGTCAAATGTTCCATGTGTTTATTTTCTGTACTTATCTGCTGGATGCAGATGTCTTCTCCAGACAGCTCACACTGGGTTGCTATTGCTTGATTGCACACAGACGTAAGGTAGTCAGGTATATGTGGTCTGTCACAGTATGAATAGCATAAAGTATGTCTCTGTTATAAACCACTGGATCACACTGGGATTCAGTGTATGCTACTATTCAATAGCTTTAATTTACATCATATAAACAGACATAAATAGACATTTCAATACAGTTGGCAGGCTGTAATTAAGACATGAACAGTGGTCACTGTTTTTCAGTTCCAGATGTGTAACATATGAGGGGCAGTAGTCTCACCGGCAATATTAATGTAAGAAAAATCGCAGTGACAATGACAGTTTTAAAAAGGTAATTAAAGTTACCATATTACTTCTAAAGAGTTCTGTTATCAAGACATCTGAGTGTCTGGCTTCTCATGAGTCGACCAACTGATAAATGTCAGCCACATCCACTCACTCATCCAGGTTTCTCCTCTTTTTTGGTGGAGAAAATTTGCCTTCGAGGAGAAAGAAGACTCAGTGTAAACATTATGGTTGCATAAAGAGCATGCAAATATTATAAAAATGCAAAAAAAAAAAAAAAAAAATATATATATATATATATATATATATATATATATAAAAAATAAAAGAATTCATTCTAATTAATCAAAAATGGTGATTTAGGTAGCATGCAACTTGTCCACAATGTGTGCCTCCTCTCACACATGGATGAATGTTTTGGGTAACTAAAAGCCTGTTGAAAACTGAAGCCTCCTCACATCTTTCGCTTCCTTTCTACATTTCACAAAAATGCAGCAGCCTGCACAAAGCCACAACCCACATAGCTCACAGTATTTTTTTTTCCTCCAGGGACAGTTTTGTTTCTTTCTCAAAATTAGTCTGATTTGATGATTTATTGATGCTTAAACAAAACAGATACTATGCATTCAACATAGTAAATCATGACCTTACAACATTTTTCTTCTCTGGTGTGTAAGTAAGTAAGTTGTTAACTTTTTCTCTTCATCCTTTACTACATCTCTATTTATCTCTACCCCTTTCTTCACTTTCTCCTACACTTCTTTACACTTTTCATTATTGTTTTTCCCTCCCTCTTCCTGTTTATCTCCATGTCTTTCATTCTCTCTCTCTCAACCCAATTTCCTTTTTACACTCTTTCGGTCCCTAAATGCCACTGTGGCTGTTGGTGTCTTGCATTTCCTGCTGCGCCAGCAGTCTCTTTCAACAGATACACATTTCCAAAGCCTGATATACGTTACTGTAGATATTGAGTTCATCATTCGCATCCTGTATATCTTGTACCCGTTATCAATATATTAAAATGTTCCTTTTGCATTCATTATTTCTTTTCAGCGTTGAAATGCCAAAGCAAGGTTAAAACATTCTCTTTAATCCTTTGACACCACAATAAAATTATTTAGTCTAGTTAATAAAATTGTACAGTAAAAAAGGTGACAGTGTTTCAGATACACACTCATAAAGCTGAAATCAATACACCAAATTTATTGATTAAGGCTACATCAGTAAAACAATGAACTAAAATGATATACTGTATGTGTCATAACAGAGAATGTCCACATGTGACACTTAAAACTGTTACCTTCATTATGTGTCTGTGTGTTTGTACACTTGTGGTATATTTCAAAAGCAAATGTAGCATTGTAAAACTACAAGATAACAGTTTTCCTCTGTGTGTGTTTGTCTTGAGGACATTATTGGAAAATGGGGACTTTCAAGCCTTACTTACTTTAAAGGGTTGTTTAAGAATTAAGAGGCTATAGGGTTACGGTGAGGTTTATTTTAAGGTTGGGGGTAGTGTTGGAGTTACGCGTGTAGCTGTGATTGTTAAGGTTAGTGGCTAGGGCATACATCAGAAAAATTTCACAAAGCTCGTCCCCACAAGGTTAACGCTTGCATTCTAGGCCAATTGTTGGTTTTAAGGTTAGTTTTAAGTTTAGGTAAAGGTAAGGGGTAAGGTTAGGAGTGTCACAGTTATGGTTAAGGTTAGGCAAAGCCTTTGAGGAATGACTAATAGCCTATAAAAACTCCCCACGTGAGACAAAAACAAGTGAATGAGTTTGATTTTTGTCCTTCCCACAATATTCTGTTGTCCAACTCTTAAGAACTCAAGAAAGGCAACAGCCATTGCAGGCATAGAACGAATGCACATGAGAAACACAAAAATGTACTCAGTAGTCAACAACTCACTTGTACGTGCTGGAACTGGTTGTTTCTTTCAGCTCACCATTGAGGAAATGTGTCTATGAAGGTTCAACTTGATCATCCGGTTGGTGCGATGTCTCAAGAAAGTTAGAGGGCATTAATCAGAAAGACTTTTGTGCGAAATAGAGTACCGGTATTTATCTCAAGACTACAGATGGATAATTTGAACAAGTTGAGCCTTTTGGATGAACGACAAAACGTCTTCAATGGAATACTGTAGTCCAGGCAGTTGGATTCAACATTCTCCTTTGACGAAAGTTTTAAGCTTCCAACTTTCACACTTGCAGACAGCGCACAGACAAAGACAAAGAGTCAAACAAAAGCTACTAGTTCAAGGTGAAACGTAGTGCAACATAGTGACTCGATTTTTGATTTACATTGCTAAAGCACAAATCCCACTGGGAGGCTCTCCCTCAGGCTGCTGTGTCTTTATTGTTCTGACTGGCAGTGCTGTGGATTCTGTAAAAGAAGTTATTTCAGCCAGATTTTCCTTGTAGCTCCTTCCATTACAGACGTTCTGCGTGGCTGATGGAGGGGAAGTTTCAAATTATCTCAAATGTTTTAGTTTTCTATCACTATCTTTCAGTCTGTCTCACCTCTTCTTCCCGGCACAATGTGTATTTTTGCAGTCACAATAAACTAGTAAATTTGTGTGCTTGCTGTGTGCTGGTGAGCTATGCTGACAGGAATATCACCACTCTCCTTCCTGCTGCTTCCAGACGCACAGTCTCTCTCTCTCACAGTTCATCTATCATGATAAAACACTGCATGGAGGAGGGGGGTTGGGGGGTGGGGTTATATCTATATTCAAGTGTCCCTGCTTTCATTCTCACTTTAGAGGAAGAGATATTGGCTTTGAAATAGATTAATTTATTGCAATTTTCTTTTATTCAGTTCTGGATGATACACCATGCATACTATATTCATTCCCATTTGTCTACCTGAGACCAGAGGTAGCGTTTGTGTATCGTTGTAAGCCATCTGTCCACAAACTTGATGCTTCAGGTCAGTTTACTCTAGAACAAAACAACAGTGTGCCTCCCTCTTGTTTTTTTTTGTGTGTGTGTGTGTGTATATATATATATATAAAATATATTACTATACATTTATATAAAAACACATTGTGAACCACCAGTTCAAGAGTAAACCATCATTCAGCTGGGGATGCTACCACTTTGGAAGAACTTTGCAGTGGGGCAGTGCAAGTGCTAGTGGGGATTCAAAGCCAACAGAAACCATGGACTCAAATAATTATCTTATTTTAGCTACCAAAGTTTTCTTCCCAGGATTTGGTCCGGAGCTAAAAAAAATAAAATAAAGTGACAATGGACAACTACAGGTCACTGAGGCAACAATATTCCAGGCACACACTGAACTCTCCGCAGCACCACAAGATCACAAACTTAACCAATGTATCGAACAGAAGACTTTAAAACAGCGTTTAGCTGTTCCTCTTACCTTTCTGTAGACAATCATGTTTGGGGAGTCGTCATCTGGGTCCACAGTGCTGATGGACCTCATGGACAGCAGAGGTCTGTTCGGGGTCGTCTGGACACTCTCCTTTGGTTCTTCAGATCCTTCATCAGCCTCCGTCGCCTCCACAGTGCTCGGCTGCTCCTCTTCCTCCTCCTCCTGCTGCTGCTGCTGCTGCTGCTGCTCAGGTGCCTCGGCCATCACTATTATCCCTTTCAGTCTTTCCTGTGACAAGTTATCCTCTCTTTGTCTTCCTCTTTCTCCTCCTTTGTGCTCTATCCTCAGTGTCTAGAAGCTGTTGTGGGGAGAGGGAGGGACAGAGAGAGAAAGAGAGAGAGATGAATTAGACAGTACAACTCACCGCTGGGCTCCAATCTCCCATCTCTCCGTCTTTTTTCTTGTCTTCTGTCAGCAGACACAGGATGGATGAAATGAAGGCCTCATAAATTCTGCTAGTTTTCTCTGTTATCTCTTCTCTTGCAATTCTTCCCAATCCCCTGTCACATGAGATTTAAGTTCCAGGAGGACAGAAGACATGTTTAAGTTTTGCTCTTTATCACTGCAGCTTCTTTTTTTTGTCGTCACTCATCTTAATAATTTATAAGATGCTAGAAGGCCATTACAAGCTTACAGTATTTGCCATTATAGTGCCATGACATGTTTTAAAAAGAGGGAATAAGAAAGTGTAATAAATGCTATTAATTATTTTTCACAAGTTACAATTGAAAGAGGAAAATCTCAGATACATGTATCTTTGAATTCTGTTCCTCATTTGATTAAAATTATATCTCGATAAAGTCCTGAGCATATTTTAAAAAGGAAATCTCATTTTCATTATATTATCAAAATCTATGGCTCTTACTATACGCAATCTATCTTTTTCAATTCACTCAAGACAGGTCTGAATTTAGCATTTTAAGTTATAGTGAATCACAATAAGAAAACTGAGTCTCAAGCGAACAAGTGGATATTTCCTATATGTGGGGAGGACCAGTCTGCGTTATTGCTCTCAAGTTGTGGTAGTATCCCCTTCAGACCGTCTGACAGACACAGAACCCCATTTGGGACTTTGGGTATGTTAACATGAGACAAGGAGGCAGAAACCAAAACTAACTCAAACACTTCTCAATTTCACCAAAATCCACACGTTAACTTCAGCACCTCTCATAAAGTGCAGCTCACAGTCCCAAGCAGAGCAAGGTTGGCTTCAGTTTTCAGATGCTTATATTGCAAAACTCTACCAGTTACATTCTCTCACTACTTTGCGGCAACTGTTAACCATTTGTTTTAATACATTGACTAGACACTGACAGACAACATTTATATTTAAATGCACTGATGACAAATTTGCTGGGGACAATTCAGAAGTCGCAGACAAGCCCTGAAGCTGTGAGCAATGCGCTCTCTGTCTCTCTCTCCCTCTTCTCGTGCTCTCTAAATACAGCCAGGCTGAGGTCACAAACTGTCTGCGACTCACAGTGCAAAACAGATCTGCTGCACAGTCACACCTGGCACCACAATGCTTTCACTACAGTTCTCCGTCTGTAAGAAGCCAGAATAGAAACATCTTCTAGAAAAACCCAGTGCTGGTTTGAACAGACCTCTGCACACTAACTCAGACCTCATGAAGTCTGATAAGACTGGGGGCCAATCTGTTGGGTCATTTGGTCGAGTAGCAACTGTTCCATTAGGGTCTGAGCTGTATCTGATGCTGGCTGTATTTCACCTGGGTCTGTGTGACCTGCTAAAGAATTCTGGACTGGGTCTGTGCTGGTACTGGCTGAGACTGGATGTGGATCAGCTGTGCTTATACTGGCTGGAGTCTGTACTGGCTGATCCAGCATCTTAAGCATTTCCCCTCTAAATGAGATATATGCTATCAGTTCCATCAGGCCCATTCAAACTGGCTCCCATCGGCGTTGCCAGGTCATTTTTCATGCTGAGCTTCAGCTGTGCTTATACTGGCTGATGATCCAGCATCTTAAGCATTTCCCCTCTAAATGAGATATATATCTATATATATCTATCTCTATATATAAATGCTATCAGTTCCATCAGGCCCATTCAAACTGGCTCCCATCGGCGTCGCCAGGTAATTTTTCCGGGGCTAAAGCCCCAGAGTTTTGACTGTAGACCCGAATGTAACTCAACAGCAACAAAAATATTGTTAATATGTAATATGCAATAATCTCTATGACGCAGCCTGTCTCGCAGGTCACGATACGTGAACTTCGAACAAAATGTATTCATTTTGTTCGAAGTTCACGTAACGTGTCCCCCCACCGTTACTCAGCCTGGCTGTATTTAGAGAGCACGAGAAGAGGGAGAGAGAGACAGAGAGCGCATTGCTCACAGCTTCAGGGCTCGTCTGCGACTTCTGAATTGTCCACAGCAAATTTGTCATCAGTGCATTTAAATATAAATGTTGTCTGTCAGTCTCTAGTTAATGTATTAACACAAACGGTTAACAGTTGCCGCAAAGTAGTGAGAGAATGTCACTCAGCTGTCTGAGGTGATATTTCTGTCTGATCACAAGTGTTTTCAGTTTTCTTCCCCTGATGAAGACCAGTGCACTTGTCTCATTGAGTAGGCTACAGTCCCAGACAGGCTCTGTGTCTGGCCTCAGGGGTGGACTGGTAATCTGGCATACCGACAAATGTCCAGTGGGCCGACGAACCTTTGGGGCCGGTGTAACAAATTTATTTATGTAACCATTTTTAAAAAATGGGCTAACCATCGACCCCATAAAGCATAGGCCTATACTGACATTAGGCTGTCCAATCACATCTTTACAAGCCCCCACTCCTTCCCCCTCTGCTCAAGTGTTGTGGCCGGGGGTAAAAAGGTTTGCTACCCCCCTGGGGGTCGCGACCTGGTCCAAGGGGGGTCGTGAGAATGCTGCTATAGACACAAAAATGGGAAAAAATAACTTAACAGTAACTAGCCCGACTACAGTTGTGAATGGAATCACTTTGGGTGGACACTGTAAATATTTTGCACTGTTTAATCCAGTAGGTGGCGGTAATGCCAACCGCTATAAAACGATAAAGAAGAATCAGGCAGGAAGTGCTTTGCAGGTTCGAAAACGCAAGGCGCACAGCAATGCCTTTTTGGTTGAATTTAGAAAAGCGCAAAGAGCTGCGGTTTTTTAATGTTGATAGGCAACTACTGTATCAGCTGTCCTGTCAGTATAGTCAAAGATTATAGCGCTAAGTAATAACAGTAATTAGCAGAAACATGATCACAACTCACGGTCTGTGTCTTTTGTTGCTAAAAACAACTGCTTTAAAAAAAAAAAAATAGACAAATGGAGGGCGCCTGCTCTGGCACTGTTTTGAGTGTGTGAGGTGAACAAACACACGGGAGACAGGGAAAGGGAGATCTGTGTGGGCACGAGACCCTCAGAAAGAGGAGACACCGCTGGTGGTAGCCACCAGTTGGTCCAGGGGCTTCGTCTTAATGATGTCAGTTTAAGGCTTATTTTAGGATGAGTCTGGGTCACGAAATATTTTCAACTTCAGAAAGGGGTCGGACTGCCAGAAAGGTTAAAAATCCCTGTATTACAGTATTTTCTTTATTTTGAATTGTCACCTCAGACATTCCTCAATAGATTGGTGCAAAAAAATTGGTGAAAACTTTAAAAGATTTCTGGGCTGGGCTTAGCCCCAATGTTTCAAGAGCCTGGAAATACCCCTGCTGGCTCCTCCTCCAGGTTTCCTTCATATATTTTCAAATATAAAATACTGTTTATAAATTCCTATTTACTGAGATGTGCACCCATATTGCAAAGTCTGTCCAGCTAATCAACATTTTAACAGTCAATGTGAATACACTGCTTCCCATCTTGCATTAGTCCAGAGTTGTAACTAAACTTCACCGTCTTGTTTTTGATGATGTATGTGATGATGTATGAGTGCCATCACATCCTGTCTGGACTGGTCCCACAGATGTTTCTTGCTGAGTGAGAGTTTAATTTCTTGCACACGCATATGAACGCATTTCCACGCGCAACGCGAGCTACAGTTTATATGCACCATCGGCGTTTATCAAACGTAACAAATAGTTGTATTTCACTCCAACATTGTTCAGTCACAGTCTGGCAAACAAACTCTGCGCTGCTTAGCTGGTCAGAAGTGGACAGACTGGAAATTCACTGCAGCTGCACATTAGGCCAAGTGTATCTACATCATGAGAGGAGAGAACACAAGTTTAACTGACTGCTGTTCCCGCACTTCACTCTCATTGAGTTTTCTCTCTCTTGTACCTAGGAGGATAACCCTCTTCATCCTCTCATCAAAGTTTTACAATTCGCATTCACCTTTGACAGGAAAGTGAGGCGGGGGTGTCTAGCTCTGCGCTGGACTGTCACAGCAGTCGGCTTTCAGTTTGTTTTTTCAATGCTACTCCACTCAGGTGCGCTGCATAGGCTACTAATACTAATGTAATGAGGTCTCCTGCAGAATGTAAAGGAGTAAAAAGTCGATATTGACTTAGACAAAGTAGCGAAGTGAAAGTAAAAGTTGTAACAAATTCTCAAATAAAAGTAGAGATACCGAAAAACTACTTAAGTACAGTAAAAAAGTATTAGTACTTACTTTCCACCACTGAAATAAACATTACGAACAGCTGGACAACATATGACCCCATGTTTTATGTACACACACACACACTGGCATCCCATAACGCAGGCCTGTCGCTTTTTTCTGCTGTCTGAAAGCTGTCAAAATATTGACACTAAAAACAGATGAGCAGCGAAGCAAAAGAAAAGAGGAGAACAAAAGGATAGGAGAGTACAGTGGAGAGAGAATTTAAATTCAGGACAGTGAAGGTAGTGATCAGGAGGAAGAGAGGAAAGTAAGATTGTAGCTGGTAAGGAAACAGATGTAGTAAACTGAAAGACGCCCATTCAAACAGACTTGTTCCTCTTCCGACTCCGTCTACATCCCTCCTATCTTTTCTCCCCGTCAGACTCAACTAGCATCACACTGTCCAGCTTATTACATCCCAACTTTGTTCTCTCTCCATTAAGTTCATCCTTAATGGAAGAATAAAACTGCCTTCACTTCCTCCTCAAAGCACATTAATCTTCATCAGCTAGTTTCCTTAATGGCTGAAACACCCATCAATGTACAAATAAGGGGGGGGGGTCCTGGAAATTTAAGGGAAAACCCCAATTCCTTACTTGTTTTAAATTAAACTTTAAAAACAACTTTGAAACCACAAAGAAAAGGCAATGGCTTCTTTCTGTTCAGCTACTACAAACAAACCACTGGAATTTGACACCTTGCACGCTTGCATCTAAATCAATTGAACATTCAACACATTATTTCCACTTAAGTGACTTATGCCATCTACTTCCTTTTGTGCAAAAAAAACTGGGCACCTCACAGGAATCACATCTCCCGGCAATCGATTTATCTCAAGAAATAACAGTATTTGGAATGATGGGTTTGAGGAAGAGCTGTGATAGAGACTGAACTCAAGCCCAGCAAGGTTGGTTTAAAATTACAATCAATACTTTGTGATTAATTGCCAGTAAATCTTCCTCCTACCATCTCAAATGGTTTCTTGCTCTTTGTTTCCAGGCACATTGAATTGAGGTGAATATTTTTGAGAAGATCACACACTCAAAATGCTTCAGGGCAAGAAGGCCACAACATCAAATCTGGAGAAAAGGCTCCAAATGCCAGTGCAAATATTGAAAGAATCCTGGACCTTCATCAGGCAAATGTTTGACAAACAGAATCCAGACCATTTAACGACATCAAATAGAGCACACCTGTGCTTTACCATGCAAGTGCACATGGGAAATGCAGTTCACATTCGTCGTTCCCAAGTCCAATACATAGGAAACTCCAGAAACTGATAACTCACTATATCACAACACTAAGATAATTAATACAGAAAGTCTTTTTGGCAATTAACTTGCTGGGCACTCTGAAGGTCCCCCGCTTTCCTCTGCAAACAATATATAAGCAAATCAGCTAAATAATAAGGTCTCAAAGTCAGATATTGACATGGGTCCTCATATTCCCTGTTACGGCTGTATGTATTACCCTGTGCTGTGTCCATGTTCTCTTCTGTCCTCTAGTTCTGCTCCAGGAGTGCTCCAGCTGATTACTGACGAGGTCCACCTGGCCTTGGAAGGCGGTCTTTAA
>NW_024041214.1:0-24289 GCF_014851395.1 Micropterus salmoides
AGTCTGAGAACAGCATGTGCATCAGCTAAGGCTTTGACTATTTGACTTCTCTGTCATAAATGCCAGTGAGTCACCACCACTGCTTTGGCGAGACACAGGGTGTGGAAGCTGGCCATCTGGGCCAAGCAGAGCCATGGACACACAGACTGCCTGCGGGTCATGCAGTCATTTGATGGTGGCTTATAATGATGCTCCCAACAATAGAGACTGGGCTTGTTGAGAAGTTACAGTGTTCTTATTGCCATGGCAATGCAGGGTGTTTGTACCAAGCATCTAGCCCAGGAGTTAGTAATTGATTTATGCATTAATTAATATTCACTCTGTGTCTGAACAAGAATAAAATCTACAAAATGCTAGCAGCCCCATGAGGCCGTAATGTTTATTACATACCAGAAAATAAAGCTGCTTGATGGACAAAAAATGCAAAAAAAGGGGTTATGTAAAAGTGAATGAAGTATACAATGGTCTTTCACCAGTGTAAACTATCAGTCTCAGATGTACTAGGCTCAACTGCGCTTTAGGCCAAAATATAATATTATTACTGGAACTTGTAAGCGAGATCACATCACCCCTGTTCTTGCTTACTGGCTCCCAGTTAATTTTAGGATTGATTTTAGGACTCTATTGTTTGTTTTTAAAGCCCTTCATGGACTAGCTCCAGCCTATGTCGCTGATCCATTGAAGCCGCATGCCTTTTCACTTTTGTTGTCACTAAAACACGTCTCAAGAACAGGGGGGATCAAGCTTTCTGAGTCGCAGCACTGAGACTGTGGAATGAATTGCCTCCTCATGTCAGACTGGCCCCAGCCTTCCGGTTTTTAAATCGCGACATAAAACAAATTTTACTCCTTGGCTTTTAATCCGGGATTAGAGCTGTATGTTGAAGTTTTGTTGTTGTATTTTGTCTATTTATTGATTCATGTCAATGTACAGCACTTTGGTCAACCTGTTTGTTTTTAAATGTGCTTTAGAAATAAGGTAGGATTGGATTGGATAATATAATGCCAACTTTAGCATGCATATTAACAACTTTTGTAGATTAATATGCTTAGGGAACATTTAGGCAACACTATGATGTCACCTCATCTCTTGTACTCACACAGCTTCACTCTCCTCAGGTACTACAGTCATAAATCTTGGACTTCAGTGTGTCATCGCTGACATTTGTAGATGTGTGTGAAATAATATCTCCCTTATGTCAACTAAATTAAACCCGGACATTGCCGCCCCTAGAGCCGCCCTGGAACATTACCAAAAAAGTCACAGTCCTTTGTCTTAGTCACTTCTTTATGGCTTAATTGGATAAGAGAACCTTTAAATTTATTTCATTGATTCATGGTGGTCCATTGGTCTTTTTATTTGCCCTTTTCCCCTTGGATGTGAGAGGTCAATGGTCAGCTACAGAACAGCACTGCTTGAACTGATGGGAGTTCAGTGCCCTCAGTAGGGGAGCTGCTCGCTGTCATGAGGCTTGAACCCAAAGCTTCTGGTTGACCGACAGTCTCTATCTGTTTATCACACCGTCCTGCAGGCCATGGTGAAGAATTATAGTTTTTAATGTGGACGATATTATCTAAATGGATTAAATAGCAGATCTCTGATGAATCTACCACCAAATATCTCCTAACTATGAACTCAGTACCTACATCCTGCTATAAATCTATAAATAACCCTCGTAATATATGCAGTAGCATGATCTGAGTGTCTGTTAATCACCATGGAGCTTCCCTACTGCTAGCCTGTTGCTTGTACTGTAGCACACTGACCTACTTACGTGGTCTGCTGTTGGTGTCTTATGTCTTGCCTGACGCACAGGCCACAGAATGGGCCGATGCATCAGGGCTTCATTATCACACACACTTTCCTTCTGGCTTTCCTTTCAAACTGTGGGCTATTTCCATCAACCAGCTTATATAAGATAAAACATATGTGGGTATATGTATGTGTGCATACCTGTGTGTGTGTGTGTGTGTGTGTATGGATTACGTGTGCTGGACAGTGTATGCGTGTATGTGATGTCTCCATTATGCATGTGTTATGAGTGAGAGGGATAGTATTATCGAATGTACAGGAACACCAAGGTTGTTTTGTAAGCCGCTGTCCTTTAGCATTACATTGAAACACACATCTGCTGGACAGCTCTTGCTATGAACTCCCGTAAATGTCATTTTATGATCTCACCAGAAGCGAGCTCACCAGCAAAATGGGGTCAACATTTATGTCTTGTCAGGTAACTGGCACATAAAGAGTTGATGAGCGCAACCGTCATGGAGCAAAATCAGATGTGTCATTTCGCAACACACAGACTTTGGATTAACCTGATATATAACCGTCTTAAAGACATTTCAGCTCACATCCAAGACTTCATCAGGTCTACCGACCAATGGAGTGTCTGCATCTGGGTCATTCACACCTTGAAGTCCTATTAGAGTGCTAAAGGTCATGTCAGTGAACATTTGTCAAGACCAAACAAGTTCATTTGTTACAATTACTATATAGTTAAAGTAATGTTGTTACAGCACACATCTCTCTCAGCAAATACAAAGTCCCTGTAGTGTCATATAATTAAAATAATGACTTTACAGGAGAGCAGATAGCTCAGTTTGACTGCTGTAATTTCATTTGATTCTTTTTTTACTACAATGTGAGACCAGTTTTCTGCTCAATCACACCCACTATGAGCTCAGCACTGAAAAAAATCACAGACCCATTTAGTTATGTCAATTTACTTCTTCTTTTTAACTCTAATAGCTCTGACAAGTTTTGGATTTTGAACTCAACTGTATGAGTTTTAGAAAGTTGAACTTGCATTAATTAATTGTGTTGACTATTTGAGACTTTTGTCTTGTTAACTGAACTTGTGTATGAAAGTTATCAGTTGGAAAAAAAGGCGAGAGTGCTGAGATGGGAGACAAGGTGCTGTGTCTTTTGAGTTTGACAGAAACACATACAGTACATAATCAACTAATTATTAGGGTTTAGCAAGTACTCCGTTGAAACGAGTATCTGGTAGAGATACTAAATGTGAAATGTGAAAAGTAAAATGTGTCTATCTGTTTTTTGATCACAATAATTGATATGTTTTAAAAAGGTTCCCATATTTATACACTGAACAAAATTATAAACGCAACACTTTTGTTTTTGCCCCATTCATCATGAGCTGAACTCAAAGACCTAATGGATTTCGTAACCTTTGACAGCGACACCAGACTGGTTTCCGGACCCCCTGGACTCCCCCAATATAGTCAAACTGCACATTTCCTTTTATTGTTGCCAGCCTAAGGCATACCTGTGCAATACCCATCCTGTATGGTCAGTATCTTGATATGCCACACCTGTGAGGTGGATGGATGACCTCGACAAAGGAGAAGTGCTCACTAACACAGATTTGGACAGATTTGTGAACAATATTTGAGAGAAATAGGCCTTTTGTGTACATAGAGAAAGTCATAGATCTTTGAGTTCAGCTCCTGATGAATGGGGCAAAAATAAAAGTGTTGTGTTTATAATTTTGTTCAGTGTATAAATATGGGAACCTTTTTTAAAAAAATCAATTTTTGTGATCAAAAACATTGTTCAATTCTGTAGCTGTACTATAAATAGTTTTCTAATAAATATAGCAAGCTCTGATTCCAATTTCAGGCTTAAAAGAAACTTCTGGTTAGTCCCCCCAACTTCTAGATTAAGCCCCGCCCATTCTGATTACAGATACAGAAAATTAAATTTATTGAACAGATACAGATAGTGGTGTATTTGCTCATCCCTACTAATTATACACTGCAGATAAGTCATGTATTCAAATTCCAACCAAAATATAGAAACTTCTTTGGTAAACAAGACTAGTGTCAAAACAATGTTGAGACAACTATAACACTGTAGTTATATCAACTTCATGACCTTGAATTTATGAGTTGAAACAAAGGCAATCTTCAAGTTGAGTTAACTTGCATTTTCTTGCAAGTTAAACTAACTTGAAATGTCTTATATTTAGTTCTATTAACTTAAAAATGTGAGTTGAAAGGGTGTAGAAGTGTATGTTTGTTTGACAAGAGAAAGCAGTTGTTGTTGTTTTAACTCACAGTATTAAGTTCAAACAAAAAATGATCATTAGTTAAACAAAATGTATAATGTAACATCATGAGTTGAAAAAAGCTTTTCTTAAAGTTGAGTTTACTCACATTTTTAAGGCAGCAATTGAACTTGATAATTTTTACAGTGAGGCTTTACTGACTGAAGAGTTGAGCAAGGACAGAAAAAGTAGGTCATGTATGAAAGCTATTGAAATCAGCCATTTTTATTATTACAACAGCTTATTAATCACTGCAAAACCCCTGTGGGACGATTTGTTTACCTTATTTGTTTTCCTCTTCAAGAAAAATCCATTTATTTCAAATTAATAAGATCCTGTAAGTACATTTAAGGGACGTCAAAAATGACACATTGTGTTTAAAAGCTACAAATAGAGGAAAGCTGATAAACTTTAATGAACTTTACCTTACAACAAAATCGGTTGACTAATGTCTTATTTAACTTATTTCAATAAATGACTTCTTTTACACACAAGGCACATACATTTATTGAACTCTACTGCTTTTGGGACAAGTTCAATCAAACACACCCCATTTTAAGAATAGTTCGCCACTTCAGATTTTAAATCAGATTCGGCTGCTGAATACAGGATTAGATGTTAACATGGACATTTCTCCCCGTGGACTTTGAAGTAGGGCGACACACAGACCTAATTTCTGCTAGACAGAGTCATATATTATGTGGGTCAGCTTCCCGGCCAGTGTTCACAGTTTGTATCCTGCCAGAAGGCATTGTGATTCCATATCTTGTGAATAAATGCCATGTATTATGTCTAGGTTTAGCTCTTGAGACAGTCTGTTCATATATCTCACTCTCTGCTCATTGTGAGATGCCGCATTCCCTGTGGTTTGTGACGCACCTCCCAGTGACATCTTATGTACTCACCTGTGGCCTCATTTATAAAACTGTGCAAAAGATCCATTGCGAAAGCTTGCGCACAAAAATATTCAACAACCGTCCCACGATAAAAATCAAAAAGCAGCATCAGGACAGTAACAAGAAGACCTCCCGTGTTTGTTGTATTAGACTGTACAACAAGAAAAATTATTATTATATAAATGTTTGGAATGGCGGGTCTCCTCGAACAACCTCTCTTCAAAACAAGCATCCATTTTGTTTTCTGGAGCACGTACAGTCGGCACTTGCTCTGCGTTAATTTTGGGCTGCGCATGGACATCAGCATAATAGTCTGCACAGGCCCTCGCAGATGCGAAAGTATGAATTTGGCTTAACTGTACACAATCCCTTTAAGGCTTTTAGTAATTATTTTACAGTGGATTAATTTCATAATGTGCTCAATATTTGGAAACCTCATTTACACTTTCAGCTCTGTGAAAATTCTTCATGCCACATAATGTACTTCAACTGACTAGACAGTACAGGTTGATATTGTATGTGTATACACTGTGTACTTGCACAATGTTGTGTTTTGTTGTGTATGTATTAAGATAGATTTTTACTATGCACTAAAATAGTACTATTTTTATTCTACATTAGCTCAGCTAGTGCCAGAGATGTTCACAAGTCTTTGAGCTAGAGTCCAAGTCAAGTCTCAAGTCTTTGAGCAAGAGTCCAAGTCAAGTCTCAAGTCTCTCGTGGGTATTACGAATGTTGTATCAACTGCTGCGCTGAGCACAACCATGTAATGTGCAATGCAATTAATGACAGCTTATTAAATGCTGTAAGTCAATAAAACTGTGACGTTGCATAATCAACAATAAATCTGTCTGTTTTTAACTTACAGTATGTAAGTTATGTACAATGCGTCTACAATTAATGACAGCTTATAAACTGCTATAAGTCAACACATCCCCTAGACTTTCAAAACAATAAACTGTAACCTGTTTTTAACTTACAGAGCACAACCATAATGTGCAATGCAATCAATGACAGCTTAAACTACTATAAGTCAACACACGCTGCAGACTCTCAAACCAGTGTAATGTTAGGCTATAACTAAATGAAACTGTAACGTTACATGATCAACAATAAACCTGTAACCTCTTTCCAGCCAACGGCAATAATTAACGTGATGGCAGCCAGCGAGACGTAAATGATTACGTTAACCGACCACCGCAAGTTTGGCAAGTAAACAAACACTTGTTCATCTTTTCATAACAAACGACAGTCACAGTAAACCTCCCGTAGCTCATAGCTGAAGCAAGAAGCAAGCTAACGTTAGATGGCCAATGCTGAGCTAAACATGTTCACTCACCACATATTTGCGTTCAGCGCTTCTTTGTTGTATGAAGTTTTAAAGCCAAAGTTTATGATAAATGGCACAGCAGCTGCCGGTGTTTGTTGCGGCCGCGCACAGCAGATGTTACGTAGGCAGGTTATAGGTAACGGAGGGAGGGAAGCTCATCAGACGTGTTCTAAAAATTAAACATTGTTCACGAGTCCCGTACCTCGAGTCCGAGTCGAGTCTGAAGTCTTTTGAGGACGAGTCTCAAGTTGATTCTGAAGTCACTGTGTGTGCGACTTAAGTTGCACTCGAGTCCGAGTTTCTAACTCGAGTCCCCATCTCTGGCTAGTGCAGCTTCACAGGGGATTGGCAAGCTGAACAATCAACAAGTGGAGAATAATGCAGACAAAAGTGTAAATTCACAGAAATATAATAGTTTATCAGTAAATAAAATTATAAACGCAGAACTTTTGTTTTTGCCCCCATTCATCATGAGCTGAACTCAAAGATCTAAGACTTTCTCTATGTACACAAAAGGCCTATTTCTCTCAAATATTGTTCACAAATCTGTCCAAATCTGTGTTAGTGAGCACCTTTGCCGAGATAATCCATCCACCTCACAGGTGTGGCATATAAAGATCCTTATCAGAGAGCATGGGTATTGCACAGGTGTGTCTTAGGCTTGCCACAATAAAAGACCAATATCTGACAATATTATTAATGTTGACTTCTCTGTCAACAGTATTGTTTCATCTAATGACAAACCTTGCACCATTTTATGCTTGGCACAGATTCTTCACAGATTTCAGGTGATTCTACTGTTGCGGTCAGTGAATGTCAGCATCAAATCAGTGTACGTAAGATACATTTTAAAATCAAACAAATGATTCAGACCTTTTATTTACTTATGGTTCTATATTATGAGCCCCACAAATTATAATGACAGTCAGTGGCCCAATTTCGAGCTGTGCCATTTTGGCTGATGTTTCATCTGCTGGTGATTCACAAAACGACCCTCTGCTGCCATCATAATCTTCCCTCTTGTTTATAAGTTACAGCTGTTCTGACACAGAAAACATAGCAATCTCTCAAGACAACAGATGGTAGTGTGTGTGTGTGTGTGTGTGTGTGTGTGTGTGTGCGTGTTAATTTGTGTCTGGTTATGCATGTGCATAACTTTGAGTGTGAAGATGGGAGCATGATTAGAAACAGAAATGGACAGAGAGAAAAAGAGAATGTTTTTATGTATGAGCAGCAGCATTCATTGTTTCTCATTGCTGACACTCACCTTGAGATTGGCCATTGTTGAGTTCAGCAGCTTTCATGGTAGTCCCCTGAATGAAACATCTTCGTGTATATTCACTGTGAGGTGAAGATGAGTCAGAGGCATTGGTAAAAGACAGTGGTGGTGTTGTGGCAACTCATTTGTCAGTGCTCAATACAGCACACAATGTAAAAAATACACAAAAATAAACAAACATGTTTTAAACAGAAAAGTGGCAGGAATTTTGGCAGCCCAAGGTAAATGCTCAGCAAGTAAAGATGTTATCAAGGTTTGCTGATACACATGCATTAAGTGATTAAGTGATTATTTTTCAAATCAATTAATCTAATGATTATTTTTTCGATTAGTCGATTAATCTAACTACTAATTTTGTGTATTTTAAAGGAAAAAATGTTGCCTATTACTCGATTAACATACCAATTTATCCAAAATAAATATCAAAAACATGTCTAATCAATAAATCAATATTTTATTCAATCATCCTGATGAAGCACATTAGAATAATAACAATAGCAACATGTCTTAAAATGAATCCAATTTCCACGTCACTGCTTAGTGTTATAACAGACATTAAATAGGCTTCTTTACTTGAAACTTGAAAGTGTTTCTGACATGGATTTATTTCAATATTGAGTAATGCAGTATGATAATCAAATGTATTTCTGCATCAGAGTGGGGCAAAGAAAACAGCTGAAATGACTCACAGACTGTGCAGACAGTTGTTTAGTTGGAGGAGGTTCATGGTCATCCAGCTCCTGATGTCTTGAAGGCTGCCTTCAAGAGCTACAAGACAGAGATCATTCTTATTGGCTCCAAATCCACACTCTCTAAACTCGCAAAACCTCATTATCAATATTGATGGTTTACCGGTCACTCTGTCATCCAAAGTAAAAAGCCTCGGTGTCACCCTGGATAACATGCCTTTGACACTTCCTGTCTAGACTGCTGCAAATGCTCTCCTCACTGGTATCCCCACCAAACTCATCAGTCGACTCCAACTGGTCCAGGACTCTGGTGCAAGAATCCTGAGCTTCACCAAATCATTGGAACATACCACACCTACACTTATCAAATTTGAATGGCTCCCTGTGCAATACTGAAATAAAGTTTAAGACCCTACTCCTCACATTTAAAGCTTGGCTCGAGCTGAACTAAACACGCTGAGAGGGAGTTTGGGCTTTTAGGGAGGGGAAAGAGCCACTGCTGTAAAGGAAAGGGGTGCCCTTGGTTTAAAACACAAGACAAAACAAGCATTATTGCGAAACAGAATGCGGCACAATAATCATTTTATCTCGATTATCTAGTTTTCTTAATCGTTGGATTATAAAATTACATTAATTGAACAGCCTCTGGATTTCATGTAGTTTTTTGCTGTCCAGACTTTCTAAAATGAACTGATTGGGTCTGGCAGATGAGCAAGGCCTTAGTGTGAGAGGTTTATGTGTGTAAATCATATTTTTAAATTAAAAACAAAATTAGTTATGGATTATAAATGTGTTCAAACGTGAAAGGACCTTTAGAAAAGATAAGATGAACATATCAATATCAGTTCCAAGGCTAGTAGGCTAGCTGTTTCCCCTTCTTCCTGTCTTTGAGCAAAGCTAGTCTAAATATGCCTGTAATGAATACACACAACTGATATTAATCAAACCCAAAGCGGCAAAGCAGCAACCAAAATACTTGCACACAAAATGTCCCTGGACTTATTTTCAGTTCCAAAACATTATAAATATAGACAGTAAGAGAGAGGAAAGTAGAGGGCAGAACAACCACTAACTCAAACAGAGAAATGAGCGATGGATGGTGATCAAGGTCTCTCATTGTTCTCATTCTGATTGGGCAGACTGCCCACAACCTGGGGGAGTGGGTTGTGGTGGGAGGAGAGATACATAGAGAGATGGGAGTGAGTGAGAGAGAGAGAGAGAGAGAGAGAAAGGGAGGGTGGAGGAGCTCCCAGGAATATACTGGCCTACATTTCTTCCATTGGATCTCTCTCTCTCTCTCTCTCACACACACACACACACACACACATTAACACGTGCAAACATTTAGTTGTTCTCACATTGTCACACATATCATGCAGAGCTCCTGTCAGGTAAATGTGTCTCAGAAGCAGAGAAGGCAATATATTTTGGATTTGACATGGTCTGAATGTTCAAATTGGACTGACCGCCAGCAAAGTCTGTGGAATTTCAATTAGTTTCCTCTTTCTGCCAAAGCAGCTGCATAAGCAAACAGTTTATGTTTAATGTGTCATTGTACGTTATCATGTTTTTTTAAATTAAAAACGGTTGGTGTGAACACTGAGCGAAGAAGTGACTGAAATAAGCAGACATTGATTTATTATACTAATACAAACATATGTCAGGAGCAGGATCTTTCTGTTTTTGTAATACGTCAGGCTGTTACTCTGTGTGACGGCACAAGAGGCAAAAAAACCTTACACTGCCAAAATAAAAAAAGATTTGATATACTGAATGTGTGGGTGTCAGAAGGAGTGCCTTCAAAGCCAGGGCTCCAAAAGCCACTCCATCATTAAACAAGTCAAATAAAAAAATTAAGGGTAACAAATTTGAGTAGTGCTATTTCAAATTGACAAAAGTAAAATAATTTGCAAACATCATAACTGTAATTGCACTGAAATTTAGTGGTCAGTATTTTTTTTGTTGTTGAACATTTTTTAAATGCCTTGATTACATTGTGTAACACCTGTTTTTTGTCAGCAAAAATACTGTCATCATTACTATAAATTGCAACATAGCAAGTAGATTAGCTAAGTTCAGGGGTGTCAAATTTTAAGACAGAACAGTCACAGCCAACGAGTAAGTTAGATAAAGGGAAATATCTTTTACATTACAAGATAAAGAAAGTTCAAGAATGTAAATGTTGTCCGTGCTAACTATGTAAAAATTCCAATATGTAAATAGCAAGACACTTTCAGAAACAAATTGAAAATCAATTTAGAATAAAATATATTTCCAGCTTCTAACTGGCAGAGGCTAGAGGAATATTAGTTTTCTTTGTAGAGTAAGACAACTGCTTCGCCACCTGCAGTGTAGAACCCCTAATACTTTCCACACACCTTCTCAGATTCTTTGGTGTTGTGATCGTCTGCTTAGGACGGCTTTGCTGGCTAGTGTCCTCCATTTTCATAGCAAACAACATAACATTACTAGCTTAGTTCACATGTAGGGCAATAGGACAATCATTATGTCAAGCTCTCTGCTTCTTCAAACGGTCTGTTGGGCTTGGAGACTACATTTTGAATTCAAACAGGTCATTACAGTTCAAATATTAACTTTTAACTATTAACTTTTTTCTATTAACTATTAACTAACCAATGTTTGAATTTTGAATAAAAAGTGATAGCTAGGGTTGCTACAGATTATTGTTGATTATTCTACTGATTAGTCCATCGAGTGATTGGAAAATAAATACTTTTGCTTGGCACCCTGCCTGTACCGGCATCAGCTGTTTTATTCATACCACTGTACGACCCAAACTCATGGACTAACCAGTCAGAGAACAATTACAACACGGGGGGGGGGGGGGCAGGTACCCATGAAGGTGAGCTGTGACTGGTGTATGACTCAATACCTTGGGGTTTGTGACAGCTGAACTGACAAAGAAAGACAAAACAAACTTAAAACAGGTGCTGATGCCACATTGCTTTTTGAAGGTGATGTACAGAATAGTTCTTCCTGACCATGTTAAGAGGATTGTGGAAGTTGTGTGAAAAGCCACAGCTAAGGTGTTAAAACCTTTTTATTTTTTACCATATTAAATTATTTAAATAAACCAATTACAACGCACGTTACATTACAGCTAAGAATTGTACCTTACTTTGCTAGCCTTCATCTCAACTAGCAATCATGGTTTACGTGAAATGCTAACGTTACCGTTACCCTTGTGATTTAGTGATTCATCTATGATTAGCCATTACAGCAGCAATCGATTCTGCAGAGCATTTGTCTTCACTTCACTGTCAATCTGCAGTAAACACAGCTGCACAGAAACACAGAGTCTCACTAAGCTCTAGATTGAACTCTTTGTGTTTGTTGGATAAAGGCATTAATGCTGCTGCCGTATCAAATCCATACCAGCCTGCTGTTTCTGCTGCTCACCCTGAAGGTAAATGGGCTTGTTTTTGTCGATGAATCCAGGCTCAGGGATTTTAGAAATCACATCACACTAATAGGCTACATAGCCCAGGGTTATTATGCCCAAACTAATATAATTTCATCACTGTAGGAGCTGTGATACAAGGCCAGGCACTGAAACTTCAAAGTGTTAGTCTGTTTTTGCAATATGGGATGAACAGTTGAAACACTGTTGCTTGTTTACCGGTGCTAAAATAATATAAATATCTATGCAGTCACGGATAACTCTGAAAGTGGGCATATGCATGTGTGTAATTTCACAATGACTAAAAACCAAACCATTTTAGTTGTTTAATGCATCTGCAGAGGCACATTATTTGCTGTAAGATAAAATTCTTAAAAAAAGAAATGCATGAATCTGCAAGGACATGTGAATCATTACAGCTCCAGACTTCTCTTTTTTCCCTAAAGAACAATATTGGATTTTATTGTTGACAAAGAAAATATCATTAAATTCCAGCATACCTTGACACAAGATACATTTTAGTGTCAGGTTTAAATTGTGGTATTTTAATGTCAGCACATTTGGGGGTCAAGGCTGACAGATGTTGTTTTTCTGTCTATGGAGTGTTAGCTGCCTGTGTTTGCAAATTTGAGTGACAGAAATAGGTGTCTAGCTTGTAGCAGACAAACAGGAACATAGGTTCGTATAATGAGATCTGTGATGGCACACCATTACATACATTTGTTTTTTCCACCTCATTCTCACCCTTAGTTGAGTGTTGTCAGCTCTCCCTTCGCCACGTGAGCTTTTCAATAACAAAAAAACAAGAGCCATACAATGGTAACACCATCAAAAAGAGTAAAGTTATCATATAATTTATTTAGGGAAGCCGAACACAGAATCATTTCAGAAATAATGTAGACAAACAGTTAACACAAAATGGGAACTTATTTGTATTTTTGTCTCACAGGAGGCTCATCAATGAGAGGTCAAACATGACAGCTTTAACACTGAACACAGCAGCTTTCTAATCTGTCAAGGAGATTCTAAGTCAAATATGGAACATCTATTATACACTTGTTTGCAAACATCTATTAGCCCTTTAAAATGATGCACATTCAATTTACTGACACATAACAGTCATTTACCTCTTTGAAGCAACCGACTCGGAAGTGTCTACTGTTGGCGGGTAAACGTGGGTTACTACCTTTATAACATTTATCAAGTTAAACCAGATCATTTTCACTATACACCATCTTGGATCTCCAGCTATTTACAATGTCATTTGTTATACACATGTTGAAAGGGGTAAAAGTTAGACATAAACACAGGGGTAATGTTTTATTTTACAGGTGTATCATTTCCTAATAATTTCAAAAGGAGATTCCTGGAAAGAACTGCAGGTATGTAATTTCATACTAAGAGGGAAAACGTATGAATAATAACTGCTAGCCTAACCCAGATAGTCTTTTAGTAAGTGCACAACAAATCAGCTGGACAAAATGGGAAATTTTATCTACAGGCAATAATACAATTTACATATATAAAGAATAAAGTTTCAAATGATAAATGAACAACGAATGAATATTTACCTTGATATAAATAGAGTAGTTCTTTCAAGGATTTTCCCTATTATTAGTAACAGATTACACTGGAAACTTCACAGCAACTATCATTAGGATAGCAGTGGCAGATTACGGACTGGAAAGATTAAGTGTTACCAAAACTGACGGTATATACTGTGGATCTACAGTATATACCGTCAGTTCAGCGATAAATATTTGACAAAGCACAAAAAGGATTTATTTTAAAGGATGATACTGTTGGATTTGCATGTTTTAGTGCCAAAATTTTCAATATGCCAACCAGAGCAACATGTAAATGTTTAGATCATGTTTAGATTCCTCTTTCACAGAGTCAATAGTTTCAGATCTTTTAACTTGCAGAAACTTTAAAATATATTTTAGAGATAAACCCATCACGTAGGGCTGGGCGATATGGCCTAAAAATAAAATCTCCGATTTTATTTACTTTAATTCAATTTACGATTTTTTCCGATTTCCCCCCCTACTTAAGGAAAGCAATAAGGTTTGTTGGTCAGTGCGGCTTTGTTCATCGCGGAGAGACTGGCATTTTTCATATTCGGCTGGATGTCTCTGTTTCAGGTGTTGGAATAGGTTTGTGGTGCTGCTGCCTTTCACTGCGATAGGCTTTAGGCAAATGTTGCAGCGTGGTGTCTGTTGTTCCACATCTGTCGCAGCAAACCCATACCAGTTCCAAACAACAGATGACTTTATTCCTTTCTTGGGAACAAACTTCCCGCTCTCACCGGTAGCCATTTTGTCGCTTGCTGTTGCTGTTTAGTGTATGATGTTGTCGCTATGGGAAACGAACACTACGGAAACCCCGGGGAGCCAAAAATGTGCTATTACACAAAAACTCGATTTACTTATTTTTTAAATCGCCCGCAACAAAAATTCGAATTAATTCATTCAATCGATTTTTCGCCCAGGCCTACCATCACGTTGAACAATGTATTGCATTTGATTGTTTTGTCATGTCAAAGTAATGTAGTTGTGAGCAGGGGTAACTCACTCTAACTGCGTAAAACGTTGGCATTTTTATAGAAGGAATGATCAGATTCATCAGTCTTTTTCACAGTGTCCATGTCTGCATACTGTTTTTATTTCTGGATAAGATTTTTCAACATAGTTACAGATGCAATGTTGTTCAGCAGATAATTATCCTTTCTGTGATAATGCACCACTATGAAGAATACTGAAATGTACCACTTGCATCTGCAATACTACATAATAATGTACTGACAAAAAGGAAAACAATTCTCACTGTGATGGATTACCAGTCTCAAGCAACGTTTAGTCTTTGCAATTTTAATAAAGGACTGAAAGAAAATTGCAGCCTAAAGAATAGGACATCAATCAAAAATGACAAATATGAAAGTAAAGTTAATGGGCTAAAATGTACAAAGTCATTGGTATGCTCTTTAAAAACAAGGAACCAATAATAATAAACGCAGTAAAATAAATCTAACCATCGTCTAGTCAACAAAACCCTTGATGATAAAGCATGTGTTTTGAAGTTGTAAAGTGCAAGCAATAACAGAGAATGGAAGTATTCTTTCAGTGTTTACTGTGATTCAATGGTTCTTCTTGCTAACAATTTGGATCTATTGAGACTAAACAGTATTGTTCTGAAAGAGGTAGAGAGAATATTGATCAGTGCCAGGGTGAATTCAAGGGAAGCGTATTGATTTGGCATAATGTTTATTCTCAAGCGTCTTCAGTAGCCTTTCTGTGACTCCGCTGATGGTGCATGGCATTCAGCTGCTTCACTCTCACCGTATATACGTGCGTGTTAAAGTGCGCATCACCTCAGACAATTTCCTGACTGATGAATATTGAGCGTTGACATTTCTTTGAATCCGACTGTCAGTTTAGTGAGCACGGCAAGAAAACTCAAAACTGGGTCAGCGTCTGCAGTCACGTTCCCGGCTGCTCCGCTCCTTCTAGACGTGTGTGTTTGGCTGATGTGGGTTTGTGTTTGGCCTCAGCTAAACTGCAAATGCGGGGCGCGAACAATAGCTATCAGTGCCATCACTGTTAACCACTATCTCCCAGATGCCTCCTCCACCCTCTAATGTGATTTTCTTCCCCCGTCTTCCTACCTACAGAAAGATGTTTGAAAGGAACTGTGACAGTGTGTTTTGCCCAGCGCCCACGTGGCTCAGTAAAGATGGCAGTGCACTTGTGGTAAACAAACCCCTCCCTTTCTTCTACAAGGGATGTAAATGGCACCAGATTAGCCTCACCTGTTGTGGTGTTGAAGGTAGTTACGGCGACGCAGAGTGAATTTGGGTCACTGATGGAAAACTTGAGGCGCTGGAGACAGAGTGAGCAGAGGGAGGGAAGTTCTGTTCATAGATGCCAATTAACATATTTTGCTGACCCTATAAAACTCATTGCAGGCAACATTTCTTAGCCATATGATTTCCCTGTGAATTACCAACTCAAAAAAAGTCGCTTATTCCACTTTGTGTAATGGATAGTGATCTTTTAGATACTCCTCAAAACGAATACTAACATTTATTGAAATCAATGAATATATAAGCAAATGAAAAGTAAATTACTTGACAGTGACATCAACAATGAATGATGGCCTCATTCATTCTGACAATATTCCCCTTTGTTTGAATGAGATCAACGCTGATGCAGCTAGGTTTGCCACACAGAGGGCACCTGCAAAAAAGTTGATCTATTACCCCAATGTAAAGGTACATCATCCAGCAAGTCGCTGTGTTGGCCAATTACACAGATGAGAACACGTTCCTGGTGGATTACTTTGGAAAGTCAACAGCGTATTTCTACTACCTTCAAATTAATGGATTTGTTGATGAAATTGAACTCCATTGATCAGTTTTCTTCTTTTCCATCATCTGGGTACCTGAAGAAATATGCCCCACTATTGCAGCTTCTCCCCCCTTCAGTAGCCCCTTGACCAGCAGGGGGCAGGAGTCTGTGACTACATAGGTAGTACAGTGTTCAAGAAGGAAGGAAGGAAACTGCCATCCTCCCTCCAACTATATTGTAGATGTGATAAGACTCCTTTTCAGTTTCCAGCATCAGTCCAGTACACACATTAGTCATCTGGTATAGGGGAGTTACAGTTCCCATGGTAAATATAGACGGGTCCACTACAGTGATAATACAATTGAAACACATCTCCATATCCGTGGTCCCTCCACCAGGTGCACAGCTGCCGGTTCCACCCACAGGCCAGGGAATGAAACAGTTCAGGATGCTCCATGCCGATCATGGTGAAGAAGTCCTGGTCACCTAGGTGCCCCCTGAAGCGATACTGGTCTGCTAGTTTGGCCACATTTCTAGGCTCCAACAGTTGGTTGTAGAGAGCCGAAGCCCTCATTGCACCGAGGTCCAATAATATGACGCCGCTGTTAAAGCCAGGGAGGCCATCAGGAGGAGGCTCACCTACTCTGGTCTGAGGGTTCTCCTTACGATATTGCCAGAAGGTGTGTCTGAGGAAAGAAGGAAAGGAGGTTTACGTGACAGTGCCATTGGGCAACACAATATTTTGAACCAAATCACTTTTTGTGTTAAAGTATTTTTCAGTGGTGAAATGCCTCACTTGTGTGTAGAGCCTGACCGATTTATCATTTTGCAGATATTATCGGCCAATATAAGCTAATTGCAGATATATCTGCATTGGCATTTATAACAGCCGATATATGATTATATGAGGGCGCGCTGCAGCTCCTCTGTTCAAAACACTGCAGCACCATAGAACAAAACATCAGCTGACCCCAGTGCTGGAGCTACGGGGAGGAGCTCCTGGTAGCTCTCAGTGAGTTGTTCATTTGTCACGTCAATTACATGACTTAAATAATAATAAAAACAGCCTTCATCACTTCTCTCCTGAAAACTAATTTCTCTAATTTATTTCTTCTAAATAATCTCTAACAATCACTTACAGCAGGTAACTCTGCCCGTTACTAAATTAGCCACAAAGTCAATGCCATGTTTATTAGTATAGGAGCGCTAACGTTGTTAATGAGCAGTTAAACTACAGTGTGTAACGTATTCTAAATATATCTGAGAGCTGCTTGTCTGTAGTTACAGTCGGTGTGTCAGAAATGATTAAACCAGAGTGGACATGTAAAGCTTTGGCTAGAATTAACAGTGCTGTTAAAAGGGATAAAATAGAGGTGAATATGCTACATAGTAGAAAGTAGGGCTGTCCCCGACTAAGGATTTACAGAGTCGAATCAGAATCGTCAAGTCCTGCCTATAGTAGACTATGTTATGCGTTTTTTACAATAAGGGGAAAAAAGAAAATTGGCCGATATATCGGCTATTGGATTTTAAAATAACATATATAAAATATATCGAAATCAGAATCGGACTTAAAAATCCCTTTTTGGTTGGGCTCTGCTCTTGTGTATGTTTGGGCTGTTGTACATTTAGAAAAGTGAGGGTCAACTCTGTTTCAGTCGACGTTTGCTGAACAAACTGTGGCCAAAAACAGGAAGAGAGCTGGTCCAAGAGTGTCAGAGCATGTTGGAGTGACAGAGGCTTGTGCCAACTCAGCACCCTGTCCTGCCAACACACCAGCTCTGAAGTAGCTAAATGATAGACGGAGCTTCATTCAACCAGCATTTGTATGTGCAGATGTGTGTACACAAAAGTAAGAACTTCTGTGAGATTTGTTAATACCATTTTAATTTACCTTTTTAGTTTTAGTGTAATAGATGGCACTTGTAATACCCAGTATAATAAACAATTTTTGGCACACTTGGCAACAGTCCTGCTGTATTTGTAGGTTGCATACAAGATTTGATCTAGGTTAAGTTACATCCCTGATATATTATAGTTCATTATTAAAACATTTTCAATAAACACCACATCCAAGAACACGCTAAGAGAGATACTGATCCACCCAAAAGAACGCACACCCCAACACAAATAAAGCAATCTAGTGTACACTGTCCAATGAAGTGAGGAATGCACAGACCTAAATATTGGGGAAACCAAACAACCACTACACAAACATGGCTCTACACAGAAGGGCCAACTCCTCAAGTCAAAACTCAGCAGTTTACTTAGATTTGAAGGACACTCGATGACAACATTGTACATATTTTGGACAAGGAGGACAGATAGCTTGAAAGAGGAGTGAAAGAGGCCACTACATCACAATAGAGAAACCATCTCTCAACAATGCTGTCCTTTCATCAGGAGATTGAACAAACACATTACCCTCATGTGACAATGCCAACAACAGTCGTTTAGACTTGGCCTCAGGAGACTCCAATGACCATAATGACTGTCGTTACAACAGCCTGAAGAACTAACAAACCAGGTGGTATCCATTATCTTTATAATGACCCCACATGGTTTAAATAGCTGGGATTCCCTGTCAGTCAGTCAGAACTGAAGTAGCCTCTCGGATGAGAGGTGAAACGTCCTCAAGCAACCTCAGCTGCCCATGATTTCTTTATTAGAATATTAGTGTTTACTTTATTCGTCCAACACGTCTAAAATACTGGACTGCAAAGAGATGATGTGATGGCATTAACAGAATATATGCAAGGTGTATGTGTAGAGCCTACAGGCTTTTAAACTGAGACAAGATGTTCAAAGTACACTGAGCTACATGAGAGGAGCAACACTTGTTAGAAGTAGAGTTGTGAGAATCCCAAAGAGGGAAGTGAGATTTGTGTATGGGCCAGTTCATCTGACCTATGCTGGTACAGCCCATCTTTTTCTGGAAAAAAAGCACAGCGTTTGTCTGCATATTCAACCCCTGATGTATGAGTATGTATTAGCTATTTATCTCAAGAGGAATGGATGAAACCCTTATGGGCCAAATAAGAAATGTAGGGAAAAACATAGGGTCCTGTCTACGTTACATGTCATTTTTTACTGCAGTACTTTCATGTTTCATCTATCAAGTCTATGGAGACCACTGGTTTCTATTTCTATGCTGTGGTTGTACTATTTTTATTTTAGGGGTGGGTGAAGTGTTTGCTTCAAGAAAATACAGAATGTCCTTTTCTATATACTGACTAACAGCCAGTGCAACGATGTTTCATTCCTACTGAACACGAGGATGAAAGGGAATGAACCCTTTCTCACACACACACCACACACCACACACCACCACGCACGCACGCACGATTATTCTTAGTATTGGCCAAGCCTGAGGAAACCTACTGTAGATTAAATATTAATGGGGAAATGTGTTGGCTTAATACACATGGGGATAGAGGACAGACCAAGCTGTTGCATGGCAGTCAATTCTGTCAAAAAATATAAAGTTGTGATAATAAACTGGTGAAATCCGCTGAGCACTGCCAGCTCCCTTGATGCAGATAAACGCTTGTGGGAAAACTGTGTAGAAAAAGTGTGCTGCATATTGTAGAGGTTATCTCTCTCTATCTTTCTCTCTCTCTCTCTCTGTGCAGCTTGATCAAATCTAGTGGGAGCAGCAGATTCTCTGAATCACGCTTTGATATTATTACTGACCTATATTCAGCAGCTGTCCACACAGTTTTATACAGTCTGTTGGTTTGGTAGCTGGGGACTTGTGGCCCCTGTGGAGCATTTATCATTTTTAAAACATACACTGGTTGTACGTGCCCTGAGACACATTCAGGGTGAGCAGTTAGTAATGGAACATTTACACATATTTTCCTATTCTGCTGTTTTGACATCCCAATGTACCAAGCATCATAATGGTCATGTTATCTGACTCAGACAGCACACTGGTTATGAGACATTATGACAGATAAATATATGTAATACAATAGACCTTTTATTAACATTGTATATTGTTACTTATATAGAATTCTTTACAAGCAATAATGCAGCTAGGCTTTTAATACATTTTCTTGCCTTCTGGCTGCCCAAAGACTAAAGGAAAGTCTAGTTTCAGTAAAGTGGTTAAGAGTATAGCAAAGATTAAAACTGTAGCGCAACAGATACTGAATTGTTTCCTGTTTTATACAGTCTATGATTGTTTAAATACCAATGGGTATTTGACAGTTAAAAAAACCACTAACCAATAAATAGGGCTGGGCGATACGGACTAAAAATCATGTCCTGGTATTTCTGTGTGCAGACACGAAGGGAGGCTACATCCAAACTACTCCATCCACACCAGTGTTTTAGCTGCGTATAAAAATGGACCCCATCTATATTAAAACGACTGAAAATGCACATGAAGTGGCAATTCACTAGGGGTGGACCCGAATATTTGATCGTTGAGTACATGTTCAATTTTTATTTATGAGATTCGAATATTTTCCTCAATACACGCCCATCCTCTACTCTGCAGAACTTTGCAGAAGATTGGCATGGAGAAGATTTTGCATGGTGATTCAAGACAGTTCGCAAAGCAAATATGCGACATGCACAGTACAATGTACAAGTGTCAGTGTCATTTGCACAGTACAAAATATTTTAATAAAAATCTAAAACAAAAACACTGTCAGTAGCACTGTGTTTTTGCTTTGCATGACTGATAAGACCCAATAGGGAGCAAACATGAGTGTCTGTGTCATCATTTCCACAGTCTTCCATTTTCGCCTGTCTGCACTAATACGCTACCCTGGAGTTTTAAAAAGAAAACGGGGTCAGCAGCGTTTTCAAACTTCTCCATTTTAGGTGTTTGGATTCGCTGTTTTAGTGTGGCCGAAAGGTGCAAACGTAGCAAAAGTGCTGCGTTTTAAAATGAAACGTAGAAGTGTGGATGGAGCCACAGAATCGGGGCAGGGTTGAGTGGTGAGGGACAGAGAGGAGTAAACACTGGCAGGACTTTATGGAAACACATTATATAACAAACATTTTTGATAAGACTCTTTTAGATTTGTTTTTTTAAAGAATTGTGACCAAGGCACGTACTGAGCATCTTACAGTTAGAGTTATAAACTTATCACATGCCGGACTAATTATAGGCTCTGACCAGTTGCAAGGCAACCTGTGGAGACTCCAGGAAGTTACTGCTCCCAGCCTTGAACAGTGTTGGGCAGTAACGCGTTATGCATTACTGTAATAATATTACTTTTCCCAGTAACTAAGTAGTGTAACTAATTACTTTTCTAAAACGGTAACATTATTACTAGTTACTAGGCAAGTAACGCTGCGTTATTCGTTACTGAATGCACCATCCTTGACGTAAATCCACGACTGTGCGACAGCTCTGCAGGACCGGACTTTGTTGTTCATGTCCGCTGATAGCCAAAACTAAAGAATGTTGAACGAGGGAGAGAGGCTTTCTTTCCACAGCTCTAAGTAGCTACTGCCATTATTGTGTCACAGTCTAAGATGCAAAGAACAATGTCATCTATTGTAAACTCTGTGCGACCAGCAAAAAGCTTTCAACAATTCTACATCTGATTTATTGAAGCATCTGCTGAGCAGCACAGCAACGTGAAACTTACAGAAAGAAACTCCAGCAGCTGCTTTCACTGATGCTTGGACTCGTCAGGAGAGTGGTGTTAACGCAACGTTTGTAACTACTGAATACTGTTCTTATTAACAGGCTACATGAGCAGTAAAACCGCTGTTTAAAAGTTGGGATTTACTTGCTATATTTTTTTATTTCAGCCGGTGGCTTAAGAAACGTTAGGCCTGGGCTATATGTTTGTAAAAACCATACTCCTTTCTGCTGTTATGGATATGATGTTAGTTAAAAGTCGGGAGAGACTGCTTTGTTTGGGGTGAAGGGGGGTGGTATGGAAAGCAGTGTTTCCCGTAATTAGCCTATAATTTGGATAATATCAACGCGGGCTGCCACATATTGATTTTCCAAAATTTTACTAGGCGTATTTAAAATCATTTTGATTAAGAAGCTGTATTGAGGAGCATATATTGTGCAGCACCTCCTGGCTCGCTCCCTCTTTCTCTCTCTCCCTCTCGCTCATGAACACCACTGCACAAACCTGTCCAATGTTAGAATACCCCCCCTCATTCTATGGGAAACACTGGAGAGTAATATAGTAACGTAACTAATAACATAACTAGTTACTTTTATCACCCAGTAATAAGTAAATAATAATATTACTTTTTAAGGAGTAATAAGTAACTAGTAATATATTACAATTTCTGAGTAACTTTCCCAACACTGGCCTTGAAATAGTCCAGCACACAGCCTCTCGTACAATGGCAATTGACGCTTTTACACTCCTCAACTGAACCAAATGAGATAAGGTGTAACTAGTTGGACAGAGCCAGGTAAAGCTAACTGGCTGCTGGCTGACAAATATTGGGATCAGTCTTCTTACCTAACCCTCAGCAAGAAAGTGAATAAGTGTATTTCTCAAATGTCACATTGTTTCTTTAACTAAACTAAAATAGATTATTTAATACTGACACTTTTTCCTAAATGACCTATGCATGAAACCCATGAAACTATTTCCAGTCAACGTCTTAGTTTTTACAGTAGTCTATTTACAGTAGAACTGCGGGCTTAATGCACAAAAGCATGTGTTTACAATTACTAGCTTAACTAAACCCCTCTCTCATATGAAATACCTTTATGTTGTTTTCATCCTCATTTCGCGGCACAAAAAAACCTGGAAAAGTTTGGCTAACATTACAGAATAACACACACCAGTCATGTTTTTCTGATGTAGTTTCTCTTGCTATAGCATTCAATGAAACTGGTCACTTTGGCCTTTGAGAAGTTATCAGATTTGAAGGACGAATACAGAATGCAGCTCTGTTCTCTGTCACGATGACTTTTTCTGTACACTCAAAACCAGACTCAGTCAAACTAGACATACAGTAACTTATCTTAGATCAGTGCTCCTGAAAGTGCCTCTTCTGCTCTGCCAGTTCACAGCTCCGTCGTCTTCTGCCTCTAATTTCACAGCCAGCCTTTCAAGTGAAGTGTCTCTCTCTCTCACTCTCTCACTTGCAAAAGAATGAAAAGCATTAGCAGGTGACGGGGACATTCTGTGCTGCTATTGCATCCAAATGTGCCCTCTGCTTTGTTCTGGACAAGAAACAGCCTGCTCTCTGAAAGCTGTTTAAAACGCTGTCGCTGACAGAAGGGGAGTCTGATTCTAGGGTACACCAAATGAAATGTCTGGTCCTTTTCATCGCAGAGTAGTCTGGTAACATGCAGAAGGTATATTAAAGATAATCCCAGCATTGTTGGGAAAGCTTTCAGACAAGAATGCCTACAGTGCTGCAGCAGATTTAAAATCCATGTTTAAGGGAATCAAACAGACAAGTATATCGCAGTGAGTGCGCTACACAGCCTTCTGACTGTAAACACTTCACATACATGACAATCACCTAATGAAATATTTCACATCACAATTGATTCTATTGAGCAAAAACTAGGAGTCTGTGGGAAGTCACACAATAGAACTAAATACATAAAGCAGAAGAGAGTGACTTGCTTCTTGCTAATGTCTCTCATTGTGTTGTTCGTGGCTTTGACTGTGACACTTATGTAAGTGGGTCTTGTCTCTTGGGTGTTAAAACATTAAACATGCAGCTGCAGGGAAAAGACATGGGATATTTTTTCTTTTTCCAATAATGAACTTTTCAGTGGCAGGATGTGCTCTGAATGCGGCTGGTGGGAGGATGTGTTCTCCTGCATAATGCTCCGTCCATTAGCACCAAAACAGAGTGGGAGCTGAGAGCACTCTCCATTCAACACAGGAAAACACTCCAGGTGAGAGGATTCATGCAATGCATCGCCAATACAAAAGGTTTTAAATTAAAATATTACAAAGTTCATTAACCACTGGTTAACAAGCCAGCTCACTAGGCTAACAAGCTGGTAACAGATTTGTGTCTTAGTGTAACCATGCTTGTTTGTTTTAGGGTGCAGTGCAGCAGTAGTGAAATTTAGCAAACTCTCGTATAGCTACGAACAAAACAACAACCCAGATTATAATTTGTTTTCCCGAGATTCTATTAGTTCGAGTATAACTAGACCTCATCTTTGAAGTCTTTTCTCCCATAAAAGTGAAACTAAACTACTTCCATTAAAGCATAACGTAAATCCCTCGTCTCAGTCCGCCAGTTTCTTCTGTCAGGCTATTAGAAGCAGTCAAATATATACACACACACACA
>NW_024041215.1:0-36010 GCF_014851395.1 Micropterus salmoides
AAACTAGTAACAGCGCTACATGTAGCGATGCTACTTCCCAACACTGAAATTAACCAGCTGATGTAGGCTGTAGGCCTGTACCCCGTACAGAGCGATGCCAGGCATCATTATTGTAACCATATCCATGAGCACTATAGGCTTTGCTTGACCATTAAAAACAGATTTTTTTGTGGTTAGTATAATGAAGAGACGCAATAAAGTTCGTTACAAATTTAATAAAAACTGGTAAAGCAATCAAGTTCTTAAATAACTATTTAATAAAAAATCGATTTGGAACTTTATTAGATTTCCAGCCGACAAGAGCTGCAGATCAGGTGCAGCATCATGTCTGTGTCTGCCTGAGCTTGTGTAAAAACTTTCTGACTGATGAAAACTTTAAACAACAGCTCCGGACCCAGAATTTAAGCCTAATCCATCAGTTGTCGCTGTAAACACACCGCTGCACGCTGGCTACTGTTTCCGAGGAATAAATGTAATGCCACATATGATCTCAGGCAGACATCGGCGAGACTTGTGTGCTATCTGATTGTTGATTGTGATTTATTGGTTGCAAACAGCTGTGGAAAAGAGAGGAGCAGTTGTAGAAAAACAGCCGACATGCTCGATTTAAAACCAGTAGTCTCTACTCCCATTCAGAAAATCACTGCAAGATAGACCCACCCCCCAAAAGTACCGGTACTTTCGGAAAGTACTACCCCCCAAGCAGGGACTTTTTGGGTGGTAGGTAGAAATGGTATAGTATGGTAAATAAAGACCCTAGAACTGCTTTTTTTCCCAGTTCAAATACCTCTTTAAACATGGCCCTTAGAGATCGGAAGAAGAAAAGGAGCAAAGAAGAAACTAGAGCTCTTTACACATCAGTGACATCACTTGTAAATGACAACATCACCAAGGGACCAGACACCTGTGTCACATCTGAGTTAGTCTTCGTGGTTCAGCCTCAGGACATGTAAAGGACACGAGACTGTGTGTGGTGTGGTTAAGCGAGAGAGAGAGAAAGATCAGGTGTCTGGTATCAAACACTCTAGTGTTTGAAGTGACATGGGAGACAACGCTTCACTGGGTCACCTGTGTCCCTTGCAGACAGGCAGACACACAAAACACACAAACACAGGCAGTTTGATATAAGGCAGCAGATAAAAAGCTGGTGCCTGAGGTGCTCTTTGCTTCTGTTCAGTATGGAGGTAATGGTAATTACCTTGATGTTATTGTTATGTAGATTGAGAAAACAGAGTTGGGAGAGAGTTAAGTATTTTACCTTTGTAACAGTGTTGAGTGGACAGGCTTTGGCGTGTCCGTAACAGATACACATCCCTCCGACTGATATGTCCTTAATAGAATAGTAGTACTGAAAAGAGAGAGAGAAAACACGTTATAATGAGTATGACAGCATTAATGAGCATATTAGCAGTTTAAGTGGTGATTATGCTTGAAAAGGGATGTCCTGACCAACAATGATGGTGATATGTTGAACAGCAGTACTGGTAAATGGCAGTATTTATATAGTGCTTTTATTCAAAGCGCTTGTAATTTGCCTCTCATTCATACATTCCACAAACTCACACACTCTACATCCGGAGCTACAGCCGCCCACCTTCACAGGGCTCCGCTTCTTCAATCACACAAAACACTTCAAATCACAATGTCTCAGTTGCAAATGCTGTTGCCTTCATTTCAGCTGATTTAGTTTCACTTTTAACAAAAAAAATAACATTTCGACATTACTGAGTCTACTGTAACGTGAGGTCAAAACCTGTACCGATGCCCCATATAGTACAGTAGTGACTTTTATTATGATACGCATTTTGTAACAGTTGATCAGATTTAACCAATCATATGGCTACAATGAAATTTCTGCCATTATTATATTTTTTAGCAGTGAAAGAGTCAATATTGTGAAGCATTATATCTTGTAATACTGAGTCATATGATGATTTAATATCTGATCATTATGACTCAAACCTATGAGATAGTATCTTAATTATCAGACCTGGTAATAAATGCAAATATTACAACTTGCTATCTCACTGTTAAACCTTTAGCCATTTCTTCAAACATTACTTTGAGTAATATTGTAACCTTGTAAGTTGTGACTGAGATCTCTGACACACCTAATCACAATTCAGAGATACTAGTCATAACTTTGACTTACCATCATTTTAAAATGATGAGATTATTTCTTACTTTTGTCATCACCCTGGCAGATACTTATAATTTTTAAGAGAAAAGACAGGAAAAAGTGAGGTGCCTCACCCGTCTAGTCACGATGGGATCGATATCTCTTGGGTCATTGAGTGTCAGAGTCATGAGGTCGGCGTTCAGCGTTCTGATTCGCTGAAACACCAACCTGATGTAACGGGCAGAGGTGAAGTTCAGCAAGGTCGGGGAGGGGTCATCTGCACTGGGACGACCATTGATCAAAGAAGCGTGGATCTACAGACAGACAGACAAGTAAATACTGTCATCTTAACAGCAGAGTTCAACTATGACATTGTCCCAAGACAAACATTAAAGGTGCCATATTATGCTCATTTGCAGGTTCACACTTTTATTTTGGGTGTCTACTAGAAAATGTTTTCAGTCTTTAAAGTTAAAAGAAACAACATTATTTTTCTCAAACTGTCCATTGCTTTAACATCTCTATTCAGGCTCTGTCTGAACAACAAACGTTTTAGCTCCCATCTGTTTAAGGCTCCTCTCCCTAAAAGCCCACGTTCCAAATTCAAACAGTGTTTGCAAACACATTCACTGAAAGACTGAGCAGTAGAAAAATAGAGAGGATGTTTATTTCTCACAGTTTGGGGATCTTTAGACACACCAGGGACACATTTATGTTGAAAAAGACATGAAAAAGTACATTGTGCATAATATGGGAACTTTAAAAGGTGCTTTAAGTTTCTCACAGTGGCAGATGGTGGAAGGAGCAAAAAGCCTCTTCAGTGAAACCAAAACAGACAACAAATCAAAAAGAAGAGGAGGGGTAGCAACAACCCTTTTCTTACAGGAAACATTGTTTAAGACACATTTTTAATTAAATTTTAAAGTCAAGACTTTGGCAAATGAATACTTTTTCAGTATTTGTACTACACAACATTTAATTAGACAATAATATAACTGATGTTCAAAAAGATGCTTTAAAGACCTTTGATTGAAAATATACACATTTTAAAATGGTTGAGGAGAAAGAACAAATATACAGCATTAAAGGACTACCGGGAGACACAGAAGAAGAGGGTGTTTCTTCACAAAAATATAAATGAAACAGAAAAAAACCTGGAAGGTCTATAGCAGTAGCAAAAAGAATCATCTGCAGCCTTACAGCAAGCTGCAACCTACCCTCCTACCACAACAGACCAGTGACTTGCCTTTAACCTTTTCAGTCTCACCAAGCTGGAACAAACCATCTGCTCAGTTTACACAGGGTGAGTTAAACTGATACAAAAATGACTGCACAACAAGAACAAAGCGTTCATTTAATATTCCTGTTACTGCAGACAAAACACAATTGATCATCCACTCTTTAGAGGGCCAACTTAACCAGAATTTACCCTTTCTTCAACATTGTGACAGTGCTGAGTCAATCACTTTAGAGGACCTAATCATGCACACCTGTTTTTACTCTCACTGATTGAGCAGGTGATCTGCACCAACATCAGAAAGATTACCGTGATGCAAAACGAGACTTCTTCTATCCACAGAGTATGTTGCTTTTCTTCACCAGGATGCCTCATAACATGGACACTGGAAGACATTTTAATTTTGTCTACCAAAGAAATTTAATTTTTATATTGTAACTGCCTTTGTATATATGTAGAAGAATGAGACTGAATTTAAATTCTGTAACAATAATCAACAAACAGCCACATAAGGAGTGTGAGGTTCTGTCTGCCTGCCTGTCTGTCCATCTGTCTGTCTCACTAATGTGGCCAAAAGCAACATTTGGCATCTGCAAAAAAGTCTACAGAGTGGGCTGACCGTGTGTGTGTGTGTGTGTGTGTGTGTGTGTGTGTCAAGGGGGAAGACTTGATGGGTGTAAGCTGCACACTTAACGCAGTAGTGAAGGAGATAGTTGTGTATGTGTGCGTGTGTGATGAGTGGTGGGGTGACATTGTGAATGTGTGTGCGATGCTGTAACACATCGCCTACAACTCATTATGGTTTCACTGTGATCAGACGGCTAGGGAGCTGTCAACCCCCCACACACACACACCATACGCACCCACACACATTCAGACACCTCCGTCGTTACTTGCCGCTCTTGACATCTCCCAGCTCGCACCCCTCTAGCACACCCCCGCAGGACACAGACACACATACATTATAAACACGAAAGACACACAACAAACACACATGCATGCAGACGTGTAAGAGCACACACACACCAGCACATGTACATGCGTACACATATTCAGACAGACATCTACAATTAGAGGCTTGTGTGGGAGATGTAGATGTGTGATTAGTTTGTTTTTTACTGCATGTGTGTGTGTATGTGTTTGTTTGTGTGTTCCACAGTCCTCTTTCTCTTCATTAATGTCAGTTATAGCAAGCTTGGCCCTCTGTTCTCACTGGGTGCAATCACACACAGCTGATCAAAGGAACATAACAGTAAACAGTGGTGGGCAAGATGTGTGTGTCAGTGTGTGTGTGTGTGTGTGTGTGTGTGTTTTCAGTAAATTGGAACACAATTTCCAATCACTGGTTACATTATATTAACAGTTGTGCACATGTGAAAAGAAATATATCCACTTATTAGAAAACAGTTCCAATCTACGTATTAATTTGAAAACATTTAGTATTTCATTATTTATCCTGCTCAATACAGGACTACAGTGATGTCTTTATGAGCTTTTATATAACGACTTTTGATTTTGGTGTCATCTTAATTTATTTCACATTATCTGTTTATTATTCATGTCTGCTACTGTAGCAACATCACTTCTAGTTCCAACCTCTGTTATTCCCTTTCAGTCACTCAGTCCACATACCGGTGGAGATCATCTCTTTTCCAGATTATCTTATAGCCATTCAGTTTCAGCCTGTCTGCTTTTGATCTCAGCCTTGGATTTTTCCTGCCCACATGACTGCCTGCTATTGTACCTGTTTGGATTTGTTTGCCTTCTCTGTCTGCTAACAACGTACAGTAGATTTATTTAGTATGTTACAACACAAGTTCATATAACATGTTTAAGTTGTAGCTCCCTTTATGCTACTTACAAACACAAACGTTATATACAAAAATAATATAAATAGATGGGTGAATAAATAAGTCATGGAAATACAACTATTTTACATGGTGCAGTGCTGAGGGTGAATTTCGGAGTCACACAGCCTGAGGGAAGAAGCTGCTCTGGAGTCTGGTGGTACAACAGCAGATCCTTCTGTTTCTCTTGCCAGACGGCAGCAGGGTGAACAGGCTGTGGTGGGTATGTATCCTTTGGGGTCTGCCAGGCACCTCAGCTCACCGATATCACTGGGGCTTGGTAGATGGGTACCAAGGATCTTCGGAGTGGTGCAGAGCCCTCCTGTTCTGGGCCATGCACATCCAATGCCAGTTTGGGGTGTTTCCAGTCAGGATGCTTTCTAATGTTCCTCTGTAAAAGTTAAGAACTTGGCAAGGGAATTTTGCCTTCTTCCTTAAGAGATGCAGCAGTTTCTGAGCTTTCTTAACAAGCATGGAGATGACCATGTCAGGATCTCTGTGACGCTGATTCCCAGGAACCTAAAATTGTTCAGCTGCTCTACCTCAGCTTCCCTGATGTAGACAGGGGTGTGTGTCTTTGCCTCCTTTTTCCGAAAATCAATAATCAGCTCTTTGGCTCAGCTTAATCAGCAAAATGATTCTCACCTATCTGGCCTCCCTGGATCTTGTTGAGCAGAAGACACCTTTCTAACATATCATTGTCAATTGTAACAGTGATATGTTAAAAATGTCAGTAATAACATCAACTAGCTGACTGGCACATGTTTTTAGTGCACGGCCAGGGATGTTATCAGGCCCAGCAGCTTTAGTTATATTCACTCTCAGCAGGATTCTTCTCACATCTGCTGTGGATACTGACAGTGGCCGGTCCTCTGGAGGTAGAGTGGACTTTACAGCTGACTCTTTGTTGAGGAGATCAAAGCGAGCATAAAATGTGTTTAGCTCATCTGGTAACGTGGACATGATGGAGGCGCTCCTGCTTTTGTAGCCTGTGATGTTTTTGATCTCCTGCCGCATATTATTGGTGTTGTTGGTGTTGAGGTCTCTTTCTCATATCTGCTGTGTCTCCGCTTGCCTCACTGATGCTGGCTTTTGCTCTCGCTCTGGCGGTGCTGTATGCTTCCTTATCACCTGACTGAAAGGCAGCTTTTTTGGATAGAGCCCTCACCTTTCCATTCATCCAGGCTTTCTGGTTGGGGAGTGATTTTACTGTGTTAGTGATCACCACGTCATCAAAACATTTGCTGATGTATGACGTAAATGTTGCTGTATATTCCACAAGATTGATGTGGTTCCACTGGGTGGCGGCCTCTCTGAACATGTACAAGTCTGTGCACTCAAAACAGTCCTGTAGAGCTGCTATAACCTCATCTGTTCACAAACTTTTTATCAGCTGAGTGTAAATAGGCAGGAGAAGCAGGGAAATATGGTCTTAGGATGTAGGAGGGCACTGTAACTGCCCATGAATAATCATGGAAACATAGTCTAATGTATTTGTTCCCCTGGTGGAGTTTAGGTAAAACTGTTCAGAGGTCTTTTTGATTAATTACATCTACAGGGATGTAAACAGCAGCAACAAAAATAATGGTGAATTCTCTGGGCAGGTAATATGGTCGACATCTTAACAATAAAAATTCCACATCTGGAAAACGTTGTGCACTCACTTTGAATGTGTTTGATCACCAAGCATCATTTATATAAATACAAAGTCTGCCTCCTCTGGTCTTACCGGAGTCTTGTGTCTTGTGCAGTCTCTGATTTCACCATCTAAAACTAAACCCAACTCAGCTATAGATTACATTGGCAGTGTAACAACTTCTTCTATAGCTACAAGTGTTACCTCTCCGTTCTCCAGAGGGTGAATCTTTGAATAAAAAGATGTGCAGATAACTTCATCATCTCTGGTGTAGGATGGAGGTCCTGTCCGTGGATTAATGTTGAACCTTGTCAGGCACTCTGTGTCTGTGATGGCGAAGTACTGCCAGGGTTCAAAGGTCACACCATCTATTGAACGCTCTAAGATCCAGTTGCCTGTGGACAAAAGTATTGGTGAAGAAAATAATGAAATGAAATGCTTCAAACGTGTCATGTGCAAAGGAAAAAATATCAATAAAAATAATGATGGACATCCAAGACTGTGTTTAGGTCACCCTACTTAAAATACATAGAAAATTGACAGAACACTCAATTCCACATATTTCTTGACAGCTTAGAACCACCTGATAGTCCACCTCCTGAACTGATTGAATATAAAGTGAAGGGAATCCAGTTAATGGAAAAATCTAATAAGCAAATTAGACGGCACTATGAAACACCAAAAACCTATAAAGATATGCCAGTTATATTTCTTTTATTTAAAACTTAGCATTAACATTAGCTGATGCACAAAATCAGGCCATCTTTATGCATTTTAAACCTAATTTTCAAATATTTTTATCCAGTCACCATTAACCTTGTCTTTGTTTTTAAAAGGTTTAAAGGGATGTGTAAACCAAAAATTTGCTCTCAAATCTTTTCATGTTGTTTTATTGTTATGTCTACTTATGAACACATGGATCAGGTCATGCTCGTTGCATGATCAACTTCACTTAGTGATATTCATGAGTTTTCCTGCCAAGAGACAATCAGACTCAATTTAGCAAAGACATGGTTCCTGTCCCACTTTGTTTGTTGATATAAAAAATACAATTAAAAAACATGAATACAAAAGTTCTGAATTTTAATATGAAATATACTGAAGAAGAATGTTAAAACACTTCTCACAGTTTCACAAAATTGCTTCCAGTAAAAACCTCAAAGGCCAACTGCTGTCTTTAACCTTTATGGGAAGCATGTCTAGCTCGCTGCTTAGCTGTGAACCTACATGCATAGTGAAAGCAGAAGACAGTTACTGAGAGTAACGCATAGTAACATTTAGAGATAATAAATCATAAGGATTGTTGATGTTTTGGATGCTGTGTTTTAAACTCAAAGAAACATCTGCACATAAAGAACTTTAAAGACTAAAGTAAAAATTCAGTTTATTGAGCGGAATCTTGCTCTTTCAAATTACTTGTGGATTACTTACTGTATGTAAACATTAATTAGACACAGACTAAAATAAGGCGGTATCTGGCTCTTCAATCAAAATCATAATCAAAAGTCACTGTTTCATTTTATAATAATAAAAGTAGTTAAAACCTGGAAATTTGATGGGCTGCCTAAATACAAATTATGAGGCACAATGCTTACCTGGGCGAGGTGAGTTGGCTGACTTTACAATCACATAGGCGATCTGGAAAACCTGGAAAACATAGAGACAGAGACAACCTGTAATATTCAAGCACCTGTAGAAACTTTGGTTTCAAAAAAAGGGGGGGGTGAACCCCTCCTCCCCTAAATTCAGTTCACCAATACTTTTAATGTACACATTTACATTTAGCTGACGCTTTTATCCAAAGCGACTTACAATTGCTATACATGTCAAAGGTCGCACACCTCTGGAGCAACTAGGGGTTAAGTGTCTTGCTCAGGGACACAATGGTGGATGTCTCACAGTGGGAATCGAACCCGGGTCTTATCTATGCGCCATCACCACCCCACAAAACACAACAAAAAATTATGACCCAAGTTTACCCACTGAGGTTAAATAGCTGAGTTTCCCTGCCAGTCAGTCAGAACTGAAGAAGTCCTTTGGATGAGGGACGAAACGTCTTCCAGTATGTTCAACCAAGTCCAGTTGCCCTTGATTTTAACCTTCGTTGGATATCTGAGTGTAGTTTCAACAAAACGAATACGTGGACCTTTTGAAAAGGTTAGACTGGTTTAAATTCACTAACTTGTCACACAGATATTATAGCTGTGTCTGAAATTACTCCATTGTTTACTCACTCACTACTCCCTATATAATAGTCACTGCTGTTTTCTCTGTAGTGTGCAGTTACTTTAGATTTCTGACACTAACAGGTGTAATGTCAAGCATAAAATATGCCAATATGCCAATAATGCTTTATTTTGTATCATTGTAAGAATTTTTGAGGGCACTGTATAGTGCAGACATTTCACACTCAGAATCTGCATATGGCAAATAGCCTATAGGTCACTATATGTTAGATAGGGAGTGACGTTTTCACACATATAAAAATTGTTCAATTTACTGCTACAAAAGTAAACAGGGTCCACTCTTGGTGATTATAGTCCAGACTGTGCATAAGTCAGTAGAAGTTGTAAAAGAAAATGGGGAGGACTGTGAAGTAACTAAAAACTTTGGTGAATGTGAGGGCTACATACAGTATGTTTATTATCAGATTTTTATCTGGATTTTATTACTGATGTATCTTCATCTTCACCTTTTTAATACACAGAATAAATGCTGAAACTACCAGATGTTTGTCAATAAAATACAATGATCTTTGTTTAGACTGACTTTCCTTCAATTTGATCACCAACAAGACAGTCAAAAAAACATTGGATGAAGGTCAAATGTTGACTTTGTCTGTCTTCACCACCCCGTCTTTCACTTTGTCCTTTCTCTCTGAGTATATCTCTCTTTCTTCTCGTAATGTGGGAAGCAGTGTCACATTGCAGCAATTAGAATAGGGAGAAAGCTACTGTGTGTGCGTGCGAGAAAGTGTATTTCAGGGTAACCTTATAGCAGTCATTCAAACCTACTACAAAGAGTCAATGTTACCTGTATTCACACCGAGGATGGGATGGTGTGTGTGCGCACGCACATGTGTGTGAAAGAGTGAGAGAGTGTGTGTGTGTGTGTGTGTGTGTGTGTGTTGAGTCTATAAGAGAGCTCTCAGTGGTAGCTTGTAATATGGTGACAGCTTTGGGACAGCTAGGCAGCTCCAGCAGCTAAACATAGATGAACACAGCTAACTAATGCAGTGTGCGTGTGTGTGTGTGTGTGTGTGTGTGTGTGTGTGTGTGTGGTTGCAGTGCATCATATTCTATGTTTTGATCAGATGTGGATCAGATGAGAGATTTTGCCTCTAAAGCTCAAGACAGCATGAACAAATAAACACACCAACACTATCCTGCAAGAAATCACACAGCCAATAAATAAATGTTTATCTTGCACCCATGATATTAAATTTCAGGTAGGTTTGTTTATGATGAGTTTATGTCACGAACAGATCATATAATAAGCCTTTGGCATAAAATTTAATTGGCTGGATTCTTTTTCAAACAGATTTTTGCAGCTTGGTTTGGCAATTTTGAGCTTAAGCTATAAGCTCAAACTAGCAGGGTGTCTGCAGGTTTCATCAGGTTACATTTGAGGCCTTGCGTTAGAATGAAGCAAACAAAATGTCATCTCACATACCTCACGTAATATATACAACACAATAGTATCTAATACAATAATACAGTATTATTACTACAGAGTAAAGACATTTCAAGACAAGTCCAGTCTTGGTCACTTCCCTTATAGGACAGATTGATTGAACGGAAATCTCCTTTTTACAATCAAAATTATGACAATTTTTTAAATACTTTATATTATTTAAATAAATATTTGGAGAAACAATAGAAATGCTCCTTTCGCCTTCAAGCCGCAATTTGGGTGTGTCTGTATTGTCTTTGATTGACAGCCGAGCTAACAGGGGCATGAATCACAATGTCAATAAACTTAAGCTAATAACTAAAGCATATAAGACAATTTTTCTATTGAGAAATGCTGCTTAAACGCCTCCTGTGTAGGCTGGTGTCTAGCTGTTAGTTTCATTATCAGACTATGACAGGTGAGATTACTACTGCAAAATGAAATTAAATGAAACTATATGCAAAGAAGGTCTACATAGAAAAGGAAACGGCATCCCAACGTGCCAACTGGGTAATGCACAAACAAAGGCATGAAACTTTCTTTCTGAAACCATAAAGTATCAAATATTAATTTATTTCTTGTGAGTACTTGTTTTATATCCAAAGGAGAGCACAAAGCAGATCTGCATGCTGTAAAAAAAGTTTAGTTGGACTTTAAAGTGGTTAAGTTAAAGAGTGAAACAATCGGTTCCTCATTTATCCCCAGATGACATAATGTACTCTCTTATCTGTACTTTGTTTTTGCACTGATGAATAATTCTGTGAATCTAAAATAAACAACTGACTGAATTTGCTTATTTTTATATTGCACATTACTTCAGATAGAAATGTTGAGATCGCAGAGGAGTGGATGTAAATTATTCAGTAAGTCTATAAAGGCTACAAAATTGTGTATATCTCCAGAAAAGTGGCTGCTATTTTTATATCTCACAAGTGTTTTTTAATACAATGAATGTTCATTTCCACATAGTTCTCTAGCATTTTATTGCAAGCACTCTTACACATTTGACGGGAAATAATCATGATATGCAAGGGAACCGCCATTGGCTGATATTTGAGCATAACAGCCAAATGAGCACTTAAAATGTTTATTTTAATGCTCAATCAACCCATTTAAGCCCTGTGTCCAGTATGGTTGGGTTGCCTACAATTAAATGGACTGTGAAGAATCCATTTTGTCTCAACGTGATTTGGACACAAAGTGACAGCGGTTTTACTGAACAGCTGGTGTTTACAGGCCATTCGCATGGAAACGTGTTAAAATCTCTCTGGCCTGATAAACAGGCATCAAACTCCAATTCCAGTTAGTGCTCCAGCTAATTATAGCAGGATTTGTGCACAAAAGCACAAAAAACTGGCCAGAAACAAAGTGGAATAAGATCTGAATGAGACACAAAGAATTGAAAACACTGACAAAAAACATAAACATAAACAAATTTAATTATTTTTTGTTTTGCGATCTAGACATAAACACATGCCGACATGCAGACAGACAGGTGGAAATGCCATCAGCGCAACAGACCTGGTATGCAGACTTGTTAAAATTTACTGTGACTTCAAATGAAAATGTGTTAACATCTCACTGGACTAATAAAGTAGCTTTTGGCCCATTTTTACATAGTGTGAATCCTCATGCATCCCTGACTGCCAAACTTAGTGCAGGCAAACAGGCAGGAGATATTCACTGGAGCCAAACAGTCATCTCATTGCTCAGCTGCCACTAAAAACAATTTGGAGAGCTGTTTTGGATGCTGCAGCATTTTGAATGACAGTTTCTTGACAGCTCTGCAGCAAATACATTAAAACAGAGTTCAACATTTAATGAAATTGCAAGAACAATAATATGAAATATAACTGTTTTTGCATTTTCACATCGACCTAAACAGCGGAGAGGCTGCAGTGGAGTGCAGCATATAAAGACGGCCTCTGGATAAAACTGAGAAATCTGGTCTGGTGTGTAACAGTATTTGAATTCTATTCTCTTTAAGTCTGCCTCTGTCTGAACTGCCAAAAACACACACAAATAAAACAAATGCATACACAAACACGCTCGCTCACAGACTTGGTCGTAATTTGGCCTTAAGCTTTTTAAATAGGCTTTAGTCTGTACAAAACACCAGATGCTGCAATCTCTCCCACATTCTTGCTTTGGCCTGAGCTACTGTCTAACATAGACCAACAATGTTTCATTGGGCAGAGCAGATGTTTCATTTACCTTCTCTCTGTAATGAATAAGATATTTTTCTGCTTTTAAAAGCTCTGACCATACATATACACACATATGCATAAATATATGCTTGAAAGAAAACATTTTCTTTCAGGCATATTTTATAAAGCTATAACTATGGTAGGTACAGGCTCACTGACTCCTTATAAGGACTGATTTCAAAAGCCAATGGACTCCAGGCTCAAACATTTGCCCTATTAAGGTGTCCTTGACCAGGCCACTGTCTGTAGACTGTAGTAAATTAGGCTGTGATTTTTTTAAGTTGAAGATTTAAAGGGTAAGTAGTAGTAAAGGGTAACACTTTTGGTTAAATTCAGCAAATATTTCCTCATGGTTTGCTAGCTTTCCATTTTGTGTGTGCTCTGAAACAACATTGTTCCAGCCAACAGGTGGCATTAGTGCTTGTGCACAGGAGCAGTGGGAGAGAGAGTTCTATATACCAGCACATTCGAACATGCTGGCCTCCGAGCAATGTCAAGAAGGAGAGATGGCCAAGAAACAGCCAAAGAGAAAAAAGTCTCAAGAGCAGTTTGAAATTTGAGGGGCAGAGCTTCAGCTTCAGAGCTCCCTTTAAGTTTAAAGCTACAATATTCAGTGATATGGATTGTAGTGAACAACGATGTGGATTTGTGCATTTTATATTGAATGAATGTGGAGCTACCCTAAATTCCTTTCTCCTCCCCAGAGAAGATGGGGAGGGGTCAAAGTTGCTTTCTCTAAGTGCTAGCCCGACCATAAAACTGGCACCATTTTGATTCCGAAGCTGATAACGCGGGGCCTGACTGTTAAACTGACAAAGGGACACGAGCCAGCCATTGGCATCTCCCTGAACAGCCTATCAAAACTTACCCCACCACACACGTTTCCGTGGAAACTGACCTTATTCTTTGTTTATTACCACATCAAAAGGATACTCCTTGTCTCACCTAAGTGTGACATGTTCCAGACACTGAACTTTGGATGACAAAGGACTGCATTCTCCAAAAGACTCAACGCATCTAATTAAATTTAATTAAATCTTTAGTTACCTGAATACGTTTGCCTCTATTTGAGTAGTTATGTTAACTGTTGTTGCTATCTGTTGTTGATATTAGTGCTGAAAAGAAGTTACTTGTGCAATGTTTTTATTTTCAGCAAGACACTCCTTCATCTGATGTAATCAATGCTTGTTCATAATACTTTCTTACAAAATCCCTTTAGAAATGATGACAAAGAAATGTTTTACTATACTCTTAATCGCCAGCTTGAATTTAAGGATGAATCAACAATATTCCCCGGTTCCTAAGGAGAGACGATCTTTGATTTAATCCAAGCTTTCCTCATGTAACCTGAGCTCCCCCAAGTGGACGAAATAAGTATTACATGCCCTCGTCGGAAATGCGGTTAAATGTGTAAAAATACTGACCACTAATGTGACAATTGTTTCCTGTTACCAAATGCTTAGAACAGTACAACCGTTCAACCATTGAGGTTCGATTGTGGAAAATATTTGATTATAATACGTGCAAATAGATTTCTTTTCTTTAGACATTAAGTTTAGGAAAGGCAGTCCTGGGGAAACCTGAGACGCCCCCTGGGGAACCACGCCCCAGGCAACAAAAGAGCGACACGCGACCTGCTCGCCAGTCTCTAGACTCTTCACTCTTAGTCTCTGCCCTCTGGATGCTTCGGCACGCGCGTGGCGTGCCTCGCCAGGCAACACGCCCAGACTCGGCCAGCGAAACAAACAGGCCTTTGTTCGCTGAAGCTACACACCTGAAGTGCCGCGACATCGATCTGCCTTCAGTTTGTTTTATTTTCTTTATTTCTTTTGTTTGTTAAAGTTATGAGTCCGTTAAGTTACACTGGACTAATTCAGGAACGACCAAGTTCCATTTTAAGCCTTTTTCGTCGAGCCAACTTCACCGAGGTCAGACCAAGCCACGTGGTCTCGCCAGCTACAACCAAGGAAACCTGCAAACAGCCGAATTGCCAGACGGAGGAGGTTTTTCAATCAGACACGGAGAACCCCGGACAATCCCTAGCAAAAAGCCAGGATCGGCAGCTAGCGTGGGACCCGTGCAACAGGCCAAAAGCAGGCTGTCGACAAGCAGTAAGACTTAACACACGTCCTGTGATCAGATGTCCATTTTAACTCCTAAATATAGCATTAGTTTACTTTCAGTAGCTCTTCTATGCCGTATGAGTCGAATGCTTCCCACAATCGAACCTCCAGGCTCATTGTTCAGCAAATGTTTATGTTCCCTGTATCCAACCATCTTTTATCACCTTAGTTAGAGAATAAATTCACTGTAATATAATCAAGAGCTGTGTGTGTTGCCTATTTATAGTTCCTGCCAAGAGAATTGACCCTTTAGATATGAGACTGACTGACTGATTTAAGATAATTGAGCGATTATTAACTAACTGATCACTAGTAATAATTGTATAATTATTCAAAACTACCTAGAGGTCCGGAGACTCTAGGATTATAACAACTCCGGTGGTGCCCTTTACGAGGAAATTCTGATTTTATGAATAATAATTCATAATTGGGTATCAATTCTCATAAATTTATTAAAATGCATAACTAATAAATTTAGGTCCACTACATAATGGTGCCCCGTGTGAGGCCTTGTGACATACTATAATAATAGACTATACACACAGCCCTGATGCAGAGAAGTTATTAAGAGTCCCAGAAATTTTCCCTCCAAAATTTTGCCACTGAAATAATTATCGCCCAGTAAGTTGCTCCCTAGAAACTCTCCTGTCTTCCCTCTTAACTTAACGTTAGTGATGAAAGTGTGTGTGAGTTTTGATCGTGTTCTTTGTTGTGAAATGAAATGCTTTGTGCAACTTGTTTGGCCGCGGCCATCATTCTTTGTTGTTCAGTACAGAGCTGTAGTGAGCTGAGCTATGAGGACCGAGCTAATGTTAAACTGAATGCATTCCTGTAACGTTACCATATGAGAAATCTGAGCTAAAGCTACACACAATCTCCGCTGACGAGTGGATGAAATGCCCTTTTGGTTGAGAGAAACTTAACCGATATTGATAATTTTAAGGCCTAATAAGAGGCAGACAGATTACAGTTGCGCTGTGCCAATGTGATTTGTTTGCGGCTATAAATAACAGTCTGACGCGCTGAGCCGTGGATTGTTATGTTATATGCAAAACTCCGGTATCCTGTTGAAATTAGCTACTTCAACAAATACAGCTGCCCGGCAGTGGAGTCACAGGCGTGAAGACGCCGAGTTTAGCCTGTAGCGTTGTACCTACCGAGCTAAGTTAACGCTAAATCGAAGCTTGAAAGCAAGCTGAGTCATTGAAACAAAGGAGCGAGTCCTTCCCCCATTTTGAGCGGGACTGGTGTCCGTCAGTGTTCTGATTTACTGCCGTTGCTGCAACGACGGTTTGCTAACTGCGTTAGCCTGAAGCTAACAGCTGTTGGGTCCGAGGACCAGAGAGGAAGCCGCTTCTTCTTCTACATTGAGAAATAGGCCGCGCCCGAGGCGGAGCCACAGCTCCCCTACTGGCTGGCGGAATAAATTGCATGCTCTGCATTAAATCGACTTCAGCGTCATCAGTGACAGAGATGAGCGTTTGAATCGAGTGAATTAAACCAGACTTTGGTGATAGATCTTGTTAACTTGAGACACATAAACCATTGTGTCGACTCTCAGATTAAATTAATAAGGAGTGTTACTCCTTAAGTGTAGGATAGAGCACAGGCTCTCCTTTTTCCTTGAATAACTTTTAAAGATCTATTGGGTGTTTGCTTGTAACAAGGTACTGAGCCATTTAGTACCCTAACCTAGGATTACACTGAGTAGTTCTATTAATTTTGATGCAATCTTTTATTCAAAGATTCGCTTTTCTAATTTTGATCCAGCTGTATTTGAATAAAAAGCTTTATTCTCATTACTGCTGCAATATCCCTGATTTTGACTTTGTCATTTTGAAGCCTTTTCTGTAGTGCTATTTTTGATCCTTGCAGGAAATAAGATAAATGCAGAATAACATCTTGATTTGAATTTTTGTTAACCTTTTGTTGTTTGGACTGAAACCTACATTAAGCTTGATAAGTTGAATTGATAGCTTTCCAACTAGGCTTTCTTTAATCCTTGTTCATATAAATGTAATTTGGACTCTGACTTTTATAGCAATTGGAATTTTGATAACTTGATAACAAGGGTAATTAAAAAACCTTCAGTTTAATCAGCTTTGATTTTTTTATTTAATCCACTTTAATCAGCCTGGGATTTTTGTTAATGTAACTTTGAACTTTGAGTTTATTCTCATTGCCTTTGAACTTTGATTTTTGAAATTTAATTATTTTTAATCTCAAATTTTAATTTTCCCAACTTTGACTTTGATCATTAAGGACTTTGAGCTTTGATTGTCAAGCTAGTTGTAACATGAACTTTGATTTGATCTATAGCATTTAACTTTAATCCCAAGTGTGATTTAATTTCATTTTCCTATTTTTGCCTTCACCCTAAATTTGAATTTTCAGTTTGGGCATTTAAGTCTGACTTGAAAGTCAGCTTTCTCCAACCTGACATTCCCCTTTTCTCAACTAGTAAACACACTAGCTGAAACTCTGTTTAACTGACTGGCTCAGGTCTGCTGTACCAGCTAACACCTGTAGTCCACTTCTGATTTTGTTAAAGCAAATTGTATAACTGAGTCCATAGATTTGATTTTGATCCTTCTTTTCTTCAGATTCCAGCCTTCCAAATTAACTTAAAGGAACATCAACAGCTCCAGGAAGCTATAGAAGCAACACCCATTTATTTTTGTATTTGTAGGTATATCCTCTGAGTTGACACACTCGTTTGTTGTCTGATTTGGACTCACAGCAAAGTCCTTAACCAAACCACTTGAGCACCTGCCTTGAACATGGCAGACCCACGCTTAGTGGCAGCCAGTGGGGGCGACCCACTGGAACACTTTGACTCCATCTTGGCCCACATGACAGAGACCATGGTACCTGGCTACTCAAGCCAACTACAAGGCACCGATGCGGTGAACCTTGAAACAATTTTTGCAGAGCTGGTAACAACTGCTCTAGCCACTTCCTCAAAGGACAAAGCCTTGTCCCAGATGCTAGGAAAACTAGCTATTGTAATGTCTGCCCAGTCTAAGCACACGCACCAGCTTGAACAGCAGCTGGAAAACACCAGGCAGTCACTAAGTGAAGCGGAAGAACGCATCACTGACCTACAGCTCCTTGCCACCTCCCACAGGAGGGTGGAGTCGATGAGGAGAAAATTGAGCTGCAGGAAAAGACCAATCAGCTTGAACACTCACTCTTTCAGCAAGAACAGGAGTTAGAGTGGACCAAAAGTAAAGTTAAAGACACAACTGAATCTCTTGACCAATCAGAAACCCTCCTTAGACAAGCAGTGGGGGAAATTAAAGAGCTAAAATTACGAGTCAAGGTTTATAGCAAACTTAGAGAAGCTGACCAAAAACGCATGCAAGAAATGCGAAGACAGCTAGAGGACAGGGACAGAGTAACCCAATCCCCGCTACAGCAGGAAAACAAGGAGGAGTTGGCTGATACCAGAAGAGAGTTCCAGCTCTCATGTGAGACAGCCAAACATACTCCCTCCTACAAAACACTCCCACCAGAGAGAGACAAGGCTGCTCCCCTTTGCCAGCCTCAGGAGGATGGTCTCCACGACCACTCCCACAACTGATCCCACAGGATCATATGACAGAGCGCCAGAGAAATAGCCCTCCACCTACTCAGGTGAAGACGGCTTACTCCCCTCGGCTGCATCCGCCGCCACTGCTGACCATGACTTAAGCCCCTCTGACAGGGACTTAGACAAAATCGCTCGCCACATAACACGCTTCGAGCCTGAGTCTACAGGCTCAAATGAGACCAGTATCTATCTAAAAGATATTGAATACTACTTGCGGAAATTCCCTGCTGCCACCACTGACGACAAGATTTACCTGATCAAGGTGACATCTAGTCGAGAGGTCAGCAGCTTTATTGAACGCCAGCCCAGGTATGTCAGACAAGATTATGACTCGCTCTGCCAGGCACTGGTGGAGGAATATTCTGACTTGACAGCACAATCAGGTCTAACAGCTGCACTTGCTGTTAAGCAAGGGAGGCCAGAACCTCCTCAGCAGTACTACAACCGACTCAGACAAGCGTACTTTGGTACCAAAAATGAGCCCGATATGGAGGAAGAGTTAAACTTCAAATATCTTTTTATCCAAACCTCCACCCCACTACCAGTCATCATCTGGGTGTGGCAGCCTGCCCACGCACCCAAACCAGTCGACAGCTACGCGAGTTAGCTACAAAAGGATTTGAAAAGCAGAGACTCACCATGACGAGGCATCCTGAGCCCCATGGTGTCCTCACTCTCAGCATCAATTCCCTACAGGTGGAGCCAAAACGAGCTCCTGGTCTTGAAACACCTGCGTCAACCTGCATCACCTCCCAGAATTATAGACCAAGCCAGAAGCAGAGGTGCAGCCTGCCTCAGCAAAATGAGCATGGTCGACGTCACTCAGAGCCATCTTGGTCTGAGAAGAGCCAAAATCTGAGGCCTGAAACCCATCGGCCCAGGTACACGCCCAACCGCTGTGAAACCCACCTCTTTTCACGGAAGGGGGGACACAAGCATCACCAATCCCAAAACAATTGGGACAGGCGATCTCAGAGAGCTACACTCCAGAGATCCCACTATAGAGACACAAATAGCGATAACACTGAAAGTGAGTCTGACACACCCACTTTTAGTAAGGAGGAAATTACAGCGCTTAAGCGCCTGCTCCAAACCCTGTCCAAACAGGAAGACAAGAAGGCAGAGCACTTGGCCGCAGCTGCTGCAAAGCCAAAGTCCCCTTCTCCTGACACTTTGTCAAAACGACTGACACGCTCACACAGATGGACTGAGAGAACCGCTCCCTCCAGGACACTCCTGGTGGTACAGTCCGACTCAAGAGAGAATCCTCTCACAGAGTCCAAAGCCACTCAGGGCAGTCCGCCCTCCCAACACTTCTTGTGTCACCTTACTGAAAGGGGAGTTTCACGGAAATTCTACCTGCCTGTAACACTTGAAAACACTCTGGTGCAGGAAGCACTTCTTGATTCAGCTGCAGACATCACTGTAATGTCATCAGCCCTCTTCAGGCAGCTACAGGCTATGACCCGCTCCCACAAAGACCTGAACTACAGACTTGTGACATTGAGGTCCAGCCACTCGGCCCTGAAAACCTCAATCTGACAGCCATGACATTAGTCCACATGTCTATCGGTCCCATGGACCTCATCCACCCGGTGTATGTCTCACCATTTGACGCCATTCCTCTACTCATTGGCAAAGACTTCCTTAACCGCTTTGAGCCACTGCTTGACTTTCAGAACTTGACGATCTGGGCACAGGTGAAACGACCCCTGCCTATCTCACTGTCTGAATACATCACAGAACGAGAAACCCGCCTCTGTGCTTTAGTTACCACCTCAAATGACGCACTGATCCCCAAAACCACTCCACTGGATTGGCCGATCAGCACCGACACTCATGACTGTGAGCTCAAGACTCCAGAGATGGGGCACATGCCTTCTTCCTTGCCTCCTGACCTCTCTAAGGAAGTGATTCACACTGAGCCTTCAAAGGCTACTGTCAGCCTTTCTCTTTGCCGCTTACCAGCGACTCTGTTCCCACAGGCAACATGACCAATGACAGACAGATGGGTGCACAAACTGTCACCGCCTTCCCTGTCAACACTTCACCAGAGCCATCCTCCATGACTTTACATAAAGGCATGAGAGGGGGGTCAGACACCACATATATTCATCCTACAGCTGAACTTGACACCAAGTTTACAGCACTAGGCAAACAGGGTGCTGTTAAAGACACACCCCAGCACTCCCAAGCGGATTTGCTCCCCACCCATCCCGCCCTTATGACTTGCGATGCCACCAGAGCCCAGGCAGCAGGCTTGTCTGTGACAGCCGCCCCTGCGCCACAAATTCAAGCCCTGACTCTCTTGGTGACTCTGACCTAATTCGGCTTCAAACTCTTGATCCCGCCATTAGCAAAATGCTCCTCTGCCTTTCTGACGCAGAGCCTGTCTCAACACTGAGCTTGCTTCCATCCCTGGCTTGAAACACCTTTACCTGGTGCGCTCTTCTTTGCGTGTCGTCACGGGCATTCTCTCGTATGTCTCAGACGCCCGCACTTCACCTGCGTTCGTGGTGCCTCAGAGCCACAGGGGGGTGATGCTCATGCACGCCCATGACTCACCTTACAAAAGCCACAAAGGGTTCAGTGCAACCACAATGCACTAAAACAAGTAGCATATTGGCCAAACATGCAAAAAGATGTAGCAGACTACATCAAAACCTGTAAGGTTTGCTGCCAGTCTCAACCAGCAAAACCATCACACAGAGCCTCCTTACAACGGAGAGGCATTTCTTTTCCCTTGTCAAAGACACAATTTGACAGGAGGGAACCCCTAACTGAACCAGCCAGAGGAAATAAACTTCCTCGCAGGCCAAAATAATTTAGACAGCACACAAAGATGCAAAGTCTATAACGACCAAAATGCGTCTCACAACAAGCTCCGAAGGGGGGACAGAGTTTGTCATCACATCTCTGCTCCACTAAGGAAACAGGACGGCCAGAGAACAGGAAGACTTGCACACAAGTTCTCTCCCCACTGGACCGATCCTTCTGTGGTCACAGACAAACATTCACCTGTTCTGGACCGAACAGCTTCACAAAAATCCCATGGGACTTGTCGGGAACGATAACGTCCTAATAAATTAATAATTAACAGAAATCCTCAATTAGGGACGATAGCTGCTAGTGGTTAAAAGGTCATTAGAGTTCGCGTGTGTGCCTTGTAAAACAGAACTTGGAAGCCAGGTATCTTTTACTTCGGTCCGCCACCCACAGCTCTAGCCACTATTCTGTGCTCCCTGTTGCAATTTAAACCTACCACTAATTACCAGTGGAGGTCTTTAACCAATTAAATTAGAATTTCCAAAAATTTCCACCCACCAGGTGGAGCCGCTCTCAACCTGACCACTTAGTCACAAGTGGTGACTGGTTACTGTCTAAATTTATTGCTCCTTAAACCAATTAAGAATATCTGCTCCAGAGCAGACATCTTCTTGCAGCAACTGCAGAAATAGAAACCACTCAGAACAGTTCCTCTCAGGACTAAAAGCCGCTTCTTTTATAAAATTTGTTTTGAAAGACCCTCAGATTAGACTGTTAGCCTAAACCAGCTAAACAACCCTCAAGCTCACTGCAGGTTATGGTTCTGAATATCGAAGAATTTCTGAGAAAAATAATGTTGGTCATGCTCACACACGACTTGTCATTTGTTAAGATATTTGTTTTGCTTCCCAAATTAATTTTCCGCTTTACTTTGTTTCAGGTGATTAAGTAACACAGCAGGCACCTGCTACTTTCAGACTAGCTAATTGGGGTTACCCTAAGTGACTAGCAGAATTAGTAGCCTTAGAAGGACATCAACCTGATCACAGATGTTGTGTTTTGCCACCTGCCTGCTCTGCTTGACTCCTTCCACCTCACCAGCATCATCAGTACCAGCAGCTGACCATCATCAGTACCTGACCAGCAGCTGACCAACACATCATCAGCTCCTGACAAAGTCGACCTGCACCTGACAAACCACACGTTGTTTCTCATTGCGTCCAAAACGTTACCTATCGGAGGGAACATTTTGGCCGAAGGGGGGACTGTAGTGAACAACGATGTGGATTTGTGCATTTTATATTGAATGAATGTGGAGCTACCCTAAATTCCTTTCTCCTCCCCAGAGAAGATGGGGAGGGGTCAAAGTTGCTTTCTCTAAGTGCTAGCCCGACCATAAAACTGGCACCATTTTGATTCCGAAGCTGATAACGCGGGGCCTGACTGTTAAACTGACAAAGGGACACGAGCCAGCCATTGGCATCTCCCTGAACAGCCTATCAAAACTTACCCCACCACACACGTTTCCGTGGAAACTGACCTTATTCTTTGTTTATTACCACATCAAAAGGATACTCCTTGTCTCACCTAAGTGTGACATGTTCCAGACACTGAACTTTGGATGACAAAGGACTGCATTCTCCAAAAGACTCAAAGCATCTAATTAAATTTAATTAAATCTTTAGTTACCTGAATACGTTTGCCTCTATTTGAGTAGTTATGTTAACTGTTGTTGCTATCTGTTGTTGATATTAGTGCTGAAAAGAAGTTACTTGTGCAATGTTTTTATTTTCAGCAAGACACTCCTTCATCTGATGTAATCAATGCTTGTTCATAATACTTTCTTACAAAATCCCTTTAGAAATGATGACAAAGAAATGTTTTACTATACTCTTAATCGCCAGCTTGAATTTAAGGATGAATCAACAATATTCCCCGGTTCCTAAGGAGAGACGATCTTTGATTTAATCCAAGCTTTCCTCATGTAACCTGAGCTCCCCCAAGTGGACGAAATAAGTATTACATGCCCTCGTCGGAAATGCGGTTAAATGTGTAAAAATACTGACCAATAATGTGACAATTGTTTCCTGTTACCAAATGCTAGAACAGTACAACCGTTCAACCATTGAGGTTCGATTGTGGAAAATATTTGATTATAATACGTGCAAATAGATTTCTTTTCTTTAGACATTAAGTTTAGAAAGGCAGTCCTGGGGAAACCTGAGACGCCCCCTGGGGAACCACGCCCCAGGCAACAAAAGAGCGACACGCGACCTGCTCGCCAGTCTCTAGACTCTTCACTCTTAGTCTCTGCCCTCTGGATGCTTCGGCACGCGCGTGGCGTGCCTCGCCAGGCAACACGCCCAGACTCGGCCAGCGAAACAAACAGGCCTTTGTTCGCTGAAGCTACACACCTGAAGTGCCGCGACATCGATCTGCCTTCAGTTTGTTTTATTTTCTTTATTTCTTTTGTTTGTTAAAGTTATGAGTCCGTTAAGTTACACTGGACTAATTCAGGAACGACCAAGTTCCATTTTAAGCCTTTTTCGTCGAGCCAACTTCACCGAGGTCAGACCAAGCCACGTGGTCTCGCCAGCTACAACCAAGGAAACCTGCAAACAGCCGAATTGCCAGACGGAGGAGGCATTTTCAATCAGACACGGAGAACCCCGGACAATCCCTAGCAAAAAGCCAGGATCGGCAGCTAGCGTGGGACCCGTGCAACAGGCCAAAAGCAGGCTGTCGACAAGCAGTAAGACTTAACACACGTCCTGTGATCAGATGTCCATTTTAACTCCTAAATATAGCATTAGTTTACTTTCAGTAGCTCTTCTATGCCGTATGAGTCGAATGCTTCCCACAATCGAACCTCCAGGCTCATTGTTCAGCAAATGTTTATGTTCCCTGTATCCAACCATCTTTTATCACCTTAGTTAGAGAATAAATTCACTGTAATATAATCAAGAGCTGTGTGTGTTGCCTATTTATAGTTCCTGCCAAGAGAATTGACCCTTTAGATATGAGACTGACTGACTGATTTAAGATAATTGAGCGATTATTAACTAACTGATCACTAGTAATAATTGTATAATTATTCAAAACTACCTAGAGGTCCGGAGACTCTAGGATTATAACAACTCCGGTGGTGCCCTTTACGAGGAAATTCTGATTTTATGAATAATAATTCATAATTGGGTATCAATTCTCATAAATTTATTAAAATGCATAACTAATAAATTTAGGTCCACTACAGGATATAAGAATAAATATTAAAAAAATAGTATGTAAGTGCAATTGGTTTCATTGGTCTTTGTGTGTTGATGTCTGACATCCCTGTGCTTGAAAGTTGTAATTAAGTTGTAATTATTAATTAATTTAAGGGGCAATATACTTCATTTTCATACTCCCAAAAAGGCTGATTACAGTATTTGTCTGGATCATGATCAATTTAAGTAAGCATATCTGTAAGTCGGAGAGTCTAAAGTTATGTTGGATGGATTCCCCCTTGTTGTTCTATAGGAAGCTGAAGCTGTGAGTCAAGAGCAGAATAAGGCAAGAATGTAAAAAGCCACATTCAACTTAACAGCACTGATGGCAGGAGAAAGGAGAATTTCCCTGTAGGGGCAACAAAGTAAATCTCTCAAAGCATATAACAGAACACAGCCGGCTAACTGGACATATAATTGATCACTCAGAGTTGGTGGCAATAAGGTCAGTTATCATTGTTGACAATAATTATCATTTTCTCAATGCTCCATGTCATCATATGTTTTCCCACATCCACTCATAAGAAGCTTTCTTTCAACATAAATGCGTTTTTTAAAATGTTTTTATTATGAAGTATATATACTTTGAAGTATAAAATATAGAAAAAAAATAAAATATATATATATATATCCACCTGTTCTAAGGGAGTTCAACGTAATAATTACAAATATGACATGTATGCATTTAGCTGGTCTTTGGGTGTATTTGTGTGTATGTGTTGAGGTATTTGACTGACAGCCTCTTTTGGGACACTGATCACTTTGCCAGGTCCTCCACCCACCCCCCAGAGAGCAGGGCACGATTTAACCAGGTCAAACAAACTGTCAGTCAATCAGAATGGCTGCTGCATTTCCATAATAACTGGAATTTAACTGAATCCCGTCTGGTGCTGACAAAAGAGTGTTGCCATGGCAAGGAAAGTTTAACCTCTCATGGTAAAATATATATTAATTAGTAATTTCTTAATGTGTATGCATACTAATGCCTAAGCCTAGAGCAACCCAAGGCTTCACACATTGGAGACACATGGCTGGAAAACCTTTAGTTTGATGTTGAATGACTGGAGGTATAACAGCCTAATAATAACAAAAGAGTGATCATTTGAAATTTAAAAAAGTTAGACCTGTAAATTAAACCTTAAAAATATATTTAGGAACTAAAATCTCATGAAGTCAGAGATGGTTTTCAACCCTCTTCAACAGGTCTCTGCAGAGGACTTTTACTTTGATTGTAAAGTCAGATGTATCTGCATGCAAAGTTACAATTCAATAATTCATCTAAAAATGATGAAGAACATACACAGACATCAACTGTCTCTCTCACACACAGTCACACACATGGGCCCCTTTGCTCCCACTCTCTCATTATTTAGTCTTTCTATCCAGAGAGGCTCAACAATAACAAGAGAGGAAATGAGGGTGGTGATGTCACAGGCGATAACCACACACACACACACACACACACACAAGCCCACTGTCATTTTCTGAGTGAGATGACTGAGGTCGCAAGGGAAATTCAGTGCACTGGAGGGTAAATAGCTTTCCGTCGGACTGATCAAGACACACACACATACACACACACACAAAACACCCACTGAAGAATGCACATGTTCACACATGCACATGCAGACATTAATGGCAGTGAGTGAGGACAATCTGCTGTTACTTTGATCAATACAAAATTAATAGTCTGGTAATACTCGCATTACTACGAGCTAGCTTATAGTGCGTTCCATTTACACTTGGAACTCATTTTCGACGTTATTTTCCAAGTTCCGAAACTGAAAGTGACAAATGGATCGGCCCCCAACGTTGGAGTTCCTGCTCGTCAATGTCATGTGTGTGTGTGTGTTAATATTTGTGATGTTTGGACATGAGAGCCTTTACAACCAACTACATCGGAAAAGGACTTAAAATGATCCTTTATTAAGTAAAGTAATAGCAGATTGACCTCAAGCCTGATTTGCAGTTGTTTACTGTATATTCATTGTTTAGTGGTTATTATGTGTGTATCTATGTGTGACTCTTTATCACCCAAACACACATATCTCATTGGACTGTGGTCTAAACAATCTCATTGTAAAGCTGCACAGTACATTGAGTGCTAATGCCAAACCAGCCCAGTATCCTTACAATTTATGGTAACGTTAAGTGCATCATCAGTCGTTTCAACAAGTGCCCCAAAATAGTAATAGTAACTTGTTTATTATTTAACCATGACAATGACGGTCCCCCAACCTTACCTAATAATTTTAACCCAAACAATGATCTCCTCGTAAACCTAACTAACTTTTTGTCATGGGTTGGCTGAGTGAAGGCTGAGGTGTGGACCCAAACGCAGACCAAAAGCGAGGATGCAGTTCAAAAGGATTTATTAACTCAAAAACCAAACGGAAACAAGCTTACGTGGAAGCGCAAGGGTAAGACCAAACTGAGGTAAATCCATCAAACACAAGGTGACCCACAAACACAGGGAATAATCCAGAACAGGGAAAACAGAGCACACGGCAGAACAGTCAACATTTGACACAAGGACGTGACAAAGACTGAAGACGACTGAGGACAATATATACACTGGTAAACAAACAGGGAGGAAGCACAGCTGAAAAACATCAGGTAATCAACCACAGAAACAAAGCTAGACAAGGTCACCAGGTACAGAAGATTACCAAAATAAAACAGGAAGTAAAGTTCACAGGAACACACAAAGATAGATCTACCAAAGTAAAACATAAAACATGGAAAGACAGCAAAATCAGGGCACGGACAAAACGAGACGGGACCAAACAGGAGACAAGACTACACTAAAACATGGAGATATAAGACTAAGGACTAAGACACAGACCATAATGATAAAAACACAGAAGTACACAGATCAGGAAAACACGAAAGCACAGGACTAAGGAAATAATGGCAAAAATATACCTTACCATACCTTTTTTTTCATCAGTGATTTGTAACGTTTTTTTTAAACAGACAAATGATGTCGTCCTGCCAATAGGGATGTCAGATCAAAAAATATGTTGTGCTAGAGAGCATAGACAAACAACGCTTAACCAGGAACGTATTTTGGAGAAAGAAAGAAAGGTGTCAAGGTCAGGGGGTTTGGAAATTTTGAGCATCAGACTTTTATGCATTATAATCTTTAATCTTTCCTTAACCGTACAGTAGTGGATGCGCAGATCAGAGATTGTGTTGTAGAAAGTGAGCATTCCCCAAGTTAGCAAAATTTGTTCATATTAATATGTTTGTTCTCTTGAGAGGTTTGTGACAGGTCAGGTCTGTAAACTGATGATTTGTTTTTCATGGCAATATAGCAATGGACAATAAGAAAATTTAATTTATTTTATTTAAGCAAATGAAAATCTTAACAATTACTACTTTACAGTAAGATCGACAGCTTTTTCACAGAAATAAATAAACATAATACAATGCTGTGAACACGTCAAACATGGCCATTATATGGTCACGGAAAAAAAGTCCACTGGTTTTAAAAAGCTTTTAAAGAACCTGCTTGTGACAAATTGACCAAGAGGAGGATTTTTTCTACACTTTCACACTCTGTGTTTTCCTTATCCAGCTGCCAGTGGTTCTAATAATGTTTTCATTCATTTTTTGTGCAGTTTTGTTTTGTGTAGTAGGACCGTGGATAAGAGCAAGTATATAGTGTGTGTGTGTGTGTGTGTGTGTGTGTGTGTGTGTGTGTGTGTGTGTGTGTACATGTCAGTCTCCTGCTCCACATGCTAATATTAAGGTCAGAAGTGAGTGACTGAGAAAGTGTGTATGTGGGTGCGTAACCAGGCAGATGAATTCACAGGCCATACCACTCCAGTGAGAGGTGTGAAAATGTGTGTGAATGTGCGTGTGTGCGTGCGTTTGTGTTTGTGAGGCCATTCAGGAATGGTGTATATATTCTGCAGCCACACCACAGTGGTGAAAGGTGTGATTGATGGGCCTGAAGCCATTAACATGTCAAGATGGCTGCTGCTCTACTTCCTGTCTAGAGATATAATTATATTCTACGTATGTGAAAGCTCACCTCAGTTTTGCCTCTCACATTTTTTTTGTTCTCCATCTCTCCGCCTCTAAATTGAATTCAGTATTAATCTCAAGCACAGACTTCAAAGCTTTTGTTTGTTTATTTATAATTTTTGGTCTTGTTTTGTTTACTCTAACACGCTTGCACTGACTGCAGCATAATCATTCTGTATCTTCCAACACAGATTACCAATGAGCTGTTTTGACTGTGTTTTTATGAACTGTGGTTTGTCATTTTAATTGTTTTAGGATGTGAGAGTTTGAAAACTATGCTATTTTGTTTTGATCAAACACTACAATGTAGAGAGATAGTGAGAGGCATTTTTAATGTTAAAATATTGGCTGCAATGTTTGGGTTTTAGCTTTTAGGTAATATGAAGTCATATATTCATTTAGTGGCAAGAAATGTCTGTAAAATGGTGGACAACAATAATGAACTGGTAAATGGGCTGCACTTACATAGCACTTTTATTTAAAGCGCTTTCACCTCTCATTCACCCATTCACATCTTTGTTAGCCTCAAAGGTTTTTTTAATGAACTAAAATGTACATCCCTCGGCACTGTGGCTTTATGTCCTGTTTCTGTCTATTATTTTGTCATGGTCTTATGTTTTCATTTCTCTGTATGGCTCTTCCTTTGTCCATTACCGTTCCATCTTCATTTTCATCTTCCATTTCCCCCAGATCCCTTTTGTAACTCTCTACTTTTTGATAAATTTAAGGCATCTCTGCAGTGCATTGTGAACACAAACAGAAAAGATGGGAGAGAGACAAAGATCTTGACCCAGACTCACAAAAATGTACAGTAAGGCCTGGTGCACAGTAGAGGATTATCAAATCTTAAGGAATGTCTGGATACCACAGACATTAAGACAGAATTATCCAATATTTAAGATTTTAACCATAAGCACACCATATAACACACCAGATGATTCAGTCAAGACAGAGGACCACACACTTAGCGTTTATACTAAATGATTTTAGAGTGGCCATCATCCAAATAAATGAATTTATTTGGATGATGGCTGTGTAAAATTGGATCAGCAGTTACTTAGGCAGGTTGAGCTTCCTGAGCTGGTGCAGGAAGTACATCCTCTGCTGGGCCTTCTTGATGATGGAGTCAGTGTTGGGCTCCCACTTTAGGTCCTGTGATATAATGGAACCCAGAAACCTGAAGGATTTCACAGCAGCCTGTAGTCATTTAATCCAAAGATGGAGGGTTTTTTGGGGACCAGGATGACTGTGGAGCGTTTGAAGCAGGAAGGAACTTCACACAGCTGTGACTGAAGATGGGGGCCAGCTGGTCTGCACAGATTTTCAGGCAGGATGGAAAAACACAGTCTGGGCCAGGAGCCTTCCTGAACTCATGTGATCGTCAACTGGTTACACTTGTGTGTACTATGTTTTGCACATATACATTTTATATATCACGAGCAAATACACAACACGCTGGTGACACTTCACAGTCAGCTTGCTATCATTGGCTGTTGCGGGCTTCTAATCAGAGGCTCCCCGATTTTGAATTGGAAATATCAAATGTATTTGATGTTCACGATGACCCTACATTACGTCTGTAAACCCTACACACAATAGGAGAATTGGGGCCAATAATCTGTTCTGACCATCCTCGGATCGGTAACACCCCTGCGAATGTCAGGAGGGGCAAATCAGACCCAAAATCATCCCAGTTATCTTCTAGTGTGCGGCAATAGTTATTACTAATTTGTATTACTTCAGGTTTTTGTTTCATTGATTCTTGTTTCTTTGTTGTCTGTGTTATATCATGACATTTTTGTCTAGCATATTGGCTTTTTTATTATTAATCTACATTGAATGTGTTTTTAACCTTTGGATGGGCTCCTCTTAATGAACAGGAGGACTTCTCATGAACTAAAGTCTGTCAGGCTCATTAGTTTTACACTCATGACATCTAAATCATTATAATCTGGCGGTCTAATCTGTTTAATCACACTTGGGAACTAAACTAGATGTCCTAAATCATCGCATGCCAGTACACAGCCTCTCAATCACTTAGAGTCTTGCCAAGCTTTCCAAATCAAAAATGGAAACCCAATTATTTAAAGAGTGACACGCATGCTTTTTCAGTGATTAATAGTAAAGTTGGATTGACTAATTCCAGCACATCACAAGTTACCAGAGCTCAAATCTATCTCTTGTAAAAGCTTATTTTGTTATTATTCCCATGAATGAAAACACACCAACACTGTAGACTGCGCCACACTCAACCAACAGTATGCAGACTAAACTGTGGGACCAGTTTTCCTAATAGTGCTGTAGCAACTCTCTCCTTTTCAATGTGTTTAATACACAGCCTAAAACTGCACAGCAACTAAACCTAAGTGTTTAATGTTTTTGATGCTGTTAAACCTTGATAAATGTAGAGAAAGGTTTGTAGTTTGCCTCTTTGCTGAGAATAGAGGCTGTGGTCAGGTTTGATTCATGGCGGTCACAGTGGATTCCAATTATGACCAGTCACCATTAAAATCCTTTGCAACCAACATAAATCCAGGCTGACCACAGCTGTCGTTATTTGTGAAGAAGGACTTTATACAGCCACCTTTCAATGCTACAGGGAGTAAATGTTTAACACCTCAAAAGACAAATTTTGAGTGGCGTATCAGTTGTAAGGTTGGGGTAAGTCTCCAGGGAATGCATGTGTAAGTCAATAAAATAGCCTTACAAGTATGTTATTACAAGTTTGCGTGTGTGTGTGTGTGTGTGTGTGTGTACCTGTTTCAAGTCCAGTGTGATAGTCACATAGTGGTACTCCATTCCATTCTTGATAGAGGGACTTTGCCACCAACGATTGGTCCCGTCTATGGCATATTCAATGGGATGCTTCTCTGTACACAAACACACACAGAAATAGGGACACAAAGACAGCATGAGAGAAAGAGAGGGGGCACATGAGTTGTTTTTATTCTACTGAAATATAAAAAAATCATTTTAGTCTTGAATCCAGCATTGTTCTAAGGGGAAATGTTCCTCTCCGCTCATTTTCTACAATTCTGGCATTTCAACTATTCAAGGCCAGATATCAAAAGCACATTTTTTCTGCCTTGTAAAAGAAAGAATAATAGATTTCCTTTCCATTTCTGATGACTTTATTTCACTTCTGAATCAAAAAAAAATGTAACCCAGACTCTACTCGTAGCTGCTGTTCCTACTGCACACAACCTCAGATTTAGTGGAACAGGCAGATGAGATGCATTATTAGTTTATTATACACCAGAGGTGACTATGCATTGCAGAGCTTTCATGTACGCTGTGTGTGCAGTATTGTTTGGGTGCTTACATGTGTGTGAGAGAGTATTTTTAAGTGAAGATGTGATGTTTCGTGTTGACTTGCAGCTGCCTATCACCAGGCTACCTATGTGTGACATTTCTGTTAAACACCATGGCAACTATCCCTAGCAAAATGAAGGAGCTATATATCCTAAAATTCTTTTCTCTCCTCCTCATATAACGGCAGCTTCCTCTCCCCTCTTTTTGAGTCTTAGGCTGAGAAAAAAACAGAATCTGGATTTCTCACATAGCAATAAATAAAGGATGTCCAAAATACTGAAATCCTGTAAAATAAAATAAAATCTTTCAATAGTCTGTCAGCCAGAAATCAGTCGTTAAACGGGTACGTAATTTGTAAAGTAATAGTTTAACATTTTGGGAAATATTCATCTTCCCGAACGTTAGATGATGAGATATATAAAATCTTATGTCTGTTCATAAATATGAAGCTGGGTCTATAGCTGTTAGCTTAGTTTAGCATAAAGGCTGGAAATAGCTAGTCTAGTAAAACAATCCACCAACTACCACCTCTGGGGCTTGCTACTAAACATGTTTTACAGTGTTTCATTAATTTGTGCAAAAAGTGAAGAGTTAACAACTCCCCCTGAAAAATTTGAGCTTGAAACACTTCATTTCCTGCATTATGAATTTTTCTGCAACAATTTATTGAGGAAATGTCTTTATTTATATAAAAGGAAGAACATAATTCAGGTGATCCTGGTGACAATTCAGAATATAAAAATATAGTGTAATATAATGTTGTGAGGTGCATTGGGTCTCATTCTGTATTGCTGTCAGATTTGTTTCTCCTGTAGATCAACTTTTCTCATTTAATTTCATCGCCGCTGAGTCAGCACACATGCAGGAATGACTGAAGTAAAGTCTTTAAATGTGCATGTGGCATCTTGATGATAAATTAATTAATTTTAATTCAGTTTGAAACACCTGTGTTGTGGTGGCAGCCCAGCTGACGGTGAGTGTCCTGTTTTTTTCTACTTTTCATCTGTTATTCTGCCTGCCTCCCTGTGTCTCCTCCCCTGTGTGTGCTCTCTCTCCCTCTGCTCCTGAGCCCAGCCTACAACCTGCACCTGCACCTCATCAGCCACCTCGTCAGCCTGCCACACCTGCCAGTAGTCAACCTCATCCCTGCCTGTATTTCAACCCTGGTTCTCCACACCATTCTTGCTTGAGCGTCGTTGCTCCATACCCGCTGCCACCTCTGCATTCAGGCTCTCATGTTTTTTGATCTCCCCATGCTTTGTCGTCTCTGTCACTAACCCTGTCTCTTTGTCTGCTTTCCTCCCAGGTTCACTAACTCTCGTCCTCCGTTCAGTCGACTGGGCTCACCCTCCGGTCCTCTGCTCCTCGGACTTCCCCCACGGCATCCTCCCTGTTCTCCCTCGCTTCCTTGGCCCCGGTGTTCCCCGGCCCTCTGGTCCCAGTCTCCTCGGTTCCCCGTGCCTGTGTTTCCCCGGCATCCACCTCTCCCTCGACTCCAGTCCCTCACCCCCTTTTCCCAATAAAACCTGTCAAGCTGAACGTTGCATTTGGGTCCACTCTGTCCCCACACCACACCACCCATAACATCCTGGACTTTAATAGCTCCTGTGTTTCAGCAGGTTTTCTGCACATGTTCAAAACTTTCTGCACATTCAGAATCTCTCCCACATATCTGTGTTCGCTGACCTTTGCAGAATAATTTTGAGACAAGTCATAATATTACTAGAATAAAATCGCAATCTAATGAGAATAATATTTTAACAAAATCTACCTGCCCCTCTGCTGTGTATTACCCTGCTATATTGCCCTGCTGATATGGTAGTAGGCTGCTACCCCCTTTAGACCGTCTGACACAAAGCCCATCTGGGACTGTCCTGGATGAGATGAGCGCGCTGCTCTTCATCAGAGATAGAAAACCAAAACTTAAAACATCGTGATCAAAAATAAATCTCACACAAATGTAAACTTCAGCTTACTCGCTTCAGAGGGAATTAAGCATCCTGATCCACAGAGACCGTCCCAAACAGAGCAGAGGTGTCTCTGAGGGAGGAGGACAGAGACAGCAACGACAGCGACAGGTGTCTGTGTCGTGGTCAGGTCTGTCATGTTATTCTCTCAATACTTTACGGCGTTGATTTAAATTCGGGGCTGCAGTCAAAATATCTGGGTCAAAAGACCTGGAAAAATGACCTGGCAACGCCACACAAGAACACGAATAAGCAGATTTTCCAAAATGTGGAAGTGTTCCTTTAACAGTGAGCAAGTCTGTCATCCAACTGATCACTTAAATTAAATCAATATTAGGCCTAAGTATTGATGGAGATAGAAGTTTTTTAAAATGACCATTTCATCTGAGTTCATCTTTCTTTCAGTCTTTTCAATCTTCTCCTTCTCTACTTTCTCATTCCCTTTTTGCAGTAGTACATTTTATCCTTTTTTCTGTCATCCTGGTTGACTAACTGCCTGACTTGTGAGTTAACTAAGTCTAGCTAAGCAAGTAGCAAAAGTTTTTGGACTCATTAGCTGACTGGGTGGCTGACTAATGACTGGTTACTATTTCACTGACTAACTGATTGGTTGATTATATCGCTGGCTGAGCATTTAACTGCATCACTGATTGACTAAAGAACTGACTGTCTAGTTGGCAGTTTGAATTATGACCGCTGGCTAATTTTGTGTTGTCATCTTGTCATTTTACGATTGATTCCTCATTTTATCCCGTGATTATCATTTCAGACAAAATGATTGGTTAACATCTGGTCAATCAGGGTCTAATGAACTAATCTTGCATGATTAATTATTGTAATTATCATGCCTATAAGTCTTGTGTGTGTGTGTGTGTGTGTGTGTGTGTGTGTGTGTGTGTGAGCATGTGAGCATGTGTGTGAATCTTTCTTACCAAATGGTTTTGTGCTTTTTTGGTTGCAGATTCGACACTGAGGGTTTCTAACTGGCTGGCCGGGTACATGTTCCACCAGCTTACAGAACATCTCTGGACCCATTGAACCACATGTAGCATTAGCCGTTATATCTGCCATTGACGCCAGGTTCAACACAGCCGGGAACAGCCCTGGAAAGAAAACACACAGATGATTTGGGGTGGTGATGGAACAGTGGATAAGACACATGCCTTTGGTATGAGAGACCTGGGTTTGAATCCACTGTGAGACATCAATGTGTCCCTGAGCAAGACACTTAACCTCTAGTTGCTCCAGAGGTGTGCGACCTCTGACATATAGATGCTTTCAACTATAACATATAACATATATACATAAACAAACGGTACTGCGCATGTGCATTATTCTGGCCCAAACTTAACTTCCGGCAGACTTCCGCAAGCAATCCATAACGTCGAAGAAAAGAAAAGTTACTTGTCCAAACTGAAATGTGATAAGGTCACACTACCAGACCCGGTTGAACAAAGATTTGAGACAAGAATGTTTTTCTACCGACCTGTCTGATTTACCGCAGTGTTTCCCATAGAATGACAGCGTAACTGTGGCAAGCGCAGCGGGGGGGGTCTCTGACATTGATGTTGGACAGATTTGTGCAGCGGTGTTCATGATACTAACCATTCAATACACAGACTGGTCCGCTGTCAATGTGTTTGGGGGAAAGAAAGACAGAGGGGGAGAGAGAGGGAGCGAGTGAGAGGAGGTGCTGAGCGAATATGCTCTGCGTGCAGCTCTGCAATCAAATACAAGTTTTCCCATCTTAAATAGTAAAAAAAAATGTGGCAGTTAGCACTGATAATGTAGTGGGCTGCCACAAATAAATGAATGTATGGGAAACACTGTACTGAATATCACTCACCATATTAGCCAGTAAACTCCCAGTGATAAACAAACAGAACAGAAGTTTACTTCGGGCCGGGAGCGTCACCTTGGCAACGCGTCCGATGAAAGCGTCTATTTGGATAAAAGCGTCTTTGGATAAAAGCGTCAGCTAAATGAATAAATGCAAAATGTTAAATAGATTAATAATAGATGATACATAAAGCTTTATATAGACTTGTTTATGCGTCATAAGCGGTGTTGGACCACATACAATGATTCCAAAAATGTCAGACTTTAAATCCATTATATGTCACAAAGATCTACATATAATGTTAATGTGAAAACACACAGTTCAGCTAAACTTTGTTGGCAGATTATCACTAATCACAGGTTCAAGTCCATTCAGATGAGTTTAAATTAAGTCA